>NC_079905.1:1399541-1409541 GCF_024868665.1 Triplophysa rosa
CACAACAATCTACAAGTCCAATGACATCATAGCAAAACAATTCTTAGAAATACCACAATGTTATCATAAATGTGTGTGCTTCGACTTAAAGACATAGTTCGGCCTGTGGAACGCAAAAGAAGATATTTTGAGAAATGTCTCAATGGTTTTGTGTTCAGTGTTGTTTGGTTATCGACATTCTTCAAAATATCTTCTTTTGCGTTCTGCGGAAGAAAGAAAGTCACGCGCAAATTATGACAGAATTTGTACTTTTTGGGTGAACTATCCCAATATATGGTTGACATCTCATGACATCTAAAAGCTGTCTAGAACCTGAGACAACTTCTCCGACGTTTCTTTATCTAACAACCAACCGTGACTTTTCTTTACCAAATATGCTCAGTTTTAAACATCAAACTGAAAATTCGACTCAAGCGATGTATTACCAGCTCTAAACCTGAAACTAGAGCATCACTGTTTTTAATACGGACAAGCATAACGCTTCATGTGTTTCACAGAATAACGACCGAAGAATAATTCTTCGCTGAAAAAGAACGAAGCACAACTTTAACTTCGAGTCCATCGTTAGCTATAATGTGTTCTCAGGGGTTATCAGATCAGAGGTGTGTGTTTTAGCGGTGGTCTCCACCTGTCCCACCCTGCGCTGGGAGTCAAAGGTCAGCGTTCTTTCTCACACTGGGTGGAGAGATCCAGTAAGTCCCTGACGTAAGCCGCTCAGCAAAGAGGAAAGGAGAGAGAGTTTTAATGGAGTTACAACAGGAAGCACTGAGCGTTCCCTTCCTGTGTTTCTGCACATACAGCGACTGTGTGTGTGTGTAATGTTTCCTTAATCGCGACACAAAGTTGAGAAGAAAACCTTTGTGCTCCTGGAAAGTCAAACAATATAACACATACAACGCACACAAAGTCCACCTAAAGTTACACACACACCCCTAGATCCACGTACAAGATCCAGAAATGAAATTCTATTATGTAACTCTGGAAAAAATGTGATTGCAAAAAGCTGCAAATGGCTCTTTTTAGGAAAGAGATGGACGGATGAATCTCTAACCCTTCAGACATAGAGTCTGCGTCTCCAGATATGACGCAAGGCCTCTCCGGAGTCTGGGATAACGCCACGTGGCCACGGACAGGAAAATCATATGCACGGTTCAACTCCGAAATCTCTAGTGCAACATTTCTATGCCAAACAAGACATGCAGTGATTAAACTGTCATTATTTCATCAAAATCATTATTTCGCAGACGTGAGCAGAAACCAACAGGATTCAACTTTCACAACCAGTATTTTTAGTGAGTCGAAAAATGAATCTTCAACTCTGTCGCAGATTTGCAGAAACGAATGGCAAACTGTGTTTCTCAGCCCTGAGGGGGTAAATCACAGAGGTGAGAGACATCAGTCATGAGAAATGTTTCATCACTTCAGAGGAAACCAGAACTCCTTCAGAATCCCCGAACGCTGGCGAGATGCTCAAACACACAGCGAGAGACATGACCAACAGAGCTGAATCCTCACAGACGCTGCCCAAACACGTCCAGCCACGTTAGGTTACGGTATGATTTACATTCTAGTGTAAAATACTCACAATACAGTAGACAGGGAGGAAAAATGTGCCAATCGCATTATTAAAATGTACAGTTAAAATTAAAATAATATCTCAATTATTTCTTCAAGATTTCAAAGAGATCACATGAAGAGCAAATGGAAAGCTTTGTTTAAGTCTCATCTACATCTCAGATATTTCTCCTTTGAAAAAGAGTCATAAATCTCACAGATGTGTCTGTCATTGGAGTTTGAGAAGAGACGTCAACAATGTGTCAAACTGAGCTCACATTTGTCTCGTCTGCCATCAAAAGTCAATATTAGTGAAGATCTCGATGTCAACTCACGCAGAAAAACTCAATAACGTGTTCTGCTGGGCTCACCTGACCTCATACTCTGACCCTTGACCTGCTGTTCCCATAGCAACTGCAACTAACACTGTGACCTTTGACTTACCTGTGCAGAACGATCCGGCAGCCTGTAGTTCTGGTTCTGAAGGAAGCGATATCCGTCTTTAGCCAGCCGCTGGACCATCTCCAGCCGTGAGAAGTCATCCGGAGCTCGGAGAGCACAGACGCCCGCCTGCTGCAGAGCCGGAGGCAAAGAGAACAAATACTTCAATCCACAACCCCACGACATCATCACACACAGTCAGACGCGCACCGAGTCCAGACGTGTGGGTTTGAGAATTACAGTGGGTGAGAGAAGCGGTCCGATCGCTCATTCATTCTGAAACTGTCCTTCAAACTCTGAAACAGGCCACCTGAATGTGTGTCATTCTTCTGTATGAAACTCTAAACGTGTGTGTGCGAGAAAGAGAGGGTGTGTCTGTGTGGCTCCGCCCACAAAGAGGCGGGAAGTCAGTAATGACAGCATCTGAGAGAGAGACAGGAGGATATCTTTTTACTATTACATTTATTTCCATTGTTTTTTTATATTTTAACCCTGTATTCTTTCTCTATACTTTTTCATCTTTTATCTTTTTATTTACTTTAAAAAAATGACAGTTTAGTTTTTAGTTTTATTTATATTTTAAATTAGCTTTCATTTTGAGATTATTTTAATCATTTAAATTTTGTAAAAATTTTAGCAATTTTGTTATGCGCTTCTGTCATTTTATTATTTATTTGTTTATTTTTTATGTTGCTATATAAGATTAATTTATTTTTATTTTATTTTTTGTTTATTGTTACAATTTTAGTGCTTTAAACTTATTTCAGTTTATTTCTAAGGCAACATTTTAATTTCTTATTTATTTTGCATTTTCCAGTCATTTTTCGGACAATATTTGATCGGATTTCAATAAAAAGAAAAGTTTTCGCAGTTTTAATTTGAGTTAATTACTTATTTTAATTTTAACTAAATAACATCGACTATAAATATACTTTCAGATAAACATTACATTTCCATAATATATATTGTATATATTGGAAATACACATTAAAAAGAGAAAATGTAGGGAGTGATCATTCTGTAAAGCTTTGTTACAGCAAATGTTTATTTTATTCAGTGTTTTTGGTACTGATGATGTTAAAAAGTCTCCCTGTAAGTCGCTTTGGATAAAAGCGTCTGCTAAATGACTAAATGTAAAATGTAAATATAAAAAGTCTTTTTAGGGCATGTAAATAAAATCACGTTTCTCTGAATTTCAATCATCAGATAAATAAGATAAACTTACAATGAACAGTGCTCTGTTATACATCACTAATCCAGAACACACATGTGCACTAATCTAAAGCAGATAAACACTTTCCTAACACACACACACACACACACACACACACACATTAGAGAAGGGTCTGTCTGCGTGTGTGTGTGTGTGTTATCGCTGCCCGCTCTCTCTGTTTATTTACTCTGTGCTGTGTCTGGATTGGCACTCAGAGTTTCCTCTGCGTTAACCCACAATCTCACAACACACAGAACCATCCCAGACCACAAAAACACACCATTCATAACCTGTGTACATGCCTGCAAGTCATCTCCTGAATATGTCATGATAAACGCTTTAACCTGGTTACACTGGAGTAATACTGACACTGATGATCAAACACACACCACATCAGCGGGATGAACCCGTATAACACCCCAACAGAGATGACGATTTAACCTAAAAACCATCATTAATTACAGAGTTACAGTGATTTGAACAAACCAGTAATCTGGGCCACACAACTCATTCAGCACAGGAATGAAACTTCAAAAAATCAAACCACGAGGGTTACACAAGTAGATGCTAAAAACCCCTCAGAACACCTCAGTAACCGCAAGTTAACTTCCGGTCTGTGTTCGTTTATTGGTCTGGCTAGTGGATAATAATATAACTATTTGTATTTTATTTTATTTATTTATTTTAATATTAATTAAATTTAATATTAATATTTTATTATATAATCATAGTATTAAATAAACATTTTTTATTAAATAAACAATTTGTTGAATGGGTCTTGTAACACATTTAAGTTTATCCAAGTAACGGTTCTTCACTGGTAACCAAAAGAATACCTGACTAGACATACTTTTAACTTGCTAGCTAATGTCATTTACTTGTTATTTCTTTTGCTTGTTATCAGAAATAATCTCTTTTCTTTGCAGATGTGTACCTGAAGTTAATTTCTGGCCACAAGAGCATGAATGCGCAATAACGTTTGTTTATGTTGTTGCCTTGAAAACACACTGGCAACCACCCAGCAGTGTTCAGACTCTAAAATCAACACCCTAGCAACCACCTAGCAGTGTTCAGACTCTAAAAACACCCTAGCAACCACCTAGCAGTGTTCAGACTCTAAAAACACCCTAGCAACCACCTAGCAGTGTTCAGACTCTAAAAACACCCTAGCAACCACCTAGCAGTGTTCAGACTCTAAAAACACCCTAGCAACCACCCAGCAGTGTTCAGACTCTAAAAACACCCTAGCAACCACCCAGCAGTGTTCAGACTCTAAAAACACCCTAGCAACCACCCAGCAGTGTTCAGACTCTAAAAACACCCTAGCAACCACCCAGCAGTGTTCAGACTCTAAAAACACCCTAGCAACCACCCAGCAGTGTTCAGACTCTAAAAACACCCTAGCAACCACCTAGCAGTGTTCAGACTCTAAAAACACCCTAGCAACCACCCAGCAGTGTTCAGACTCTAAAAACACCCTAGCAACCACCTAGCAGTGTTCAGACTCTAAAAACACCCTAGCAACCACACATAAATGTGATACAACTACAGTCAGTGACTCCCTAGCAACACCTGCACAATCATACCCAGTGATCACCCACAACATCCTAGCATTGTGATGTTTTACATCAGAAAATAACATTGCTGTTTTATTTAGAAAATGTCAAATTTATATAATTTTATACTATTCAATTTTTATATTATATTATTCAATATACAGACAGAAAGAGAGAGAGACGGATTGACGGACGGAGCGAGAAATAGGCAAAGAGAGGCAGACAGGCAGGAAGAGAAAGAAAGACACAAATAATTCTTTTTCTTATCACCTTATTTCAATTCCACTTGTTTTGTTTGTTGCTTTTGTGTTCGTTTGTTGCAAGTACACACAACCATGTCGATAAAGTACTCTTCAAATGAAACTGAAAATTGAACCGAGAGAGTAGAAGTAGAGAGACAGAGAGAGGTAGGGCTGTTATTACCTTCACTTTAATGAGTGTGTAATGATGGTCTGGACTCTGGGCGGATGTTAACCACAGAGGAGAACTAATCTGATCCTGTACCGCTTCACTAAACTCACACACACACACATGCACACACACATGCACACAGGTAAACACACTCAACAACAAACCATCAAAGAGTCCCACATCATTTCCTGTCCCTTGTACACCAACTTCCTCCTGAACAACAACACTCTGTCCTCGCTCTGTTACACAAGACCATTAGAGTGTTATTCTGAGATCAGACTGCTGAATCTTTCAGATCTCCAGTAAACCACTTCCCACGGTTGAAGATGCAGAGAGACCTCCACTACCACTTACTGCCACCCACCCGCTCTTCTCTCTCTCGTCCTTCTCTCTCTCTCTCTCTCTCTCTCTCTCTCTCTCTCTCTCTCTCTCTCTCTCTCTCTCTCCCTCTCTCCCTGTTAGGTAGTAGGGAGTTTTTTGTAAATGATAAAGAACGACTGCTTATACAGTAGCTCTCTCTCCCTGTTAGGTAGTAGGGAGTTTTTTGTAAATGATAAAGAACGACTGCTTATACAGTAGCTGCTTTAGGGCGTGTGTTTTGTGTTTGTTTACCTTGCTTTTGTCTTCGGTGGGTTTCGGAGGGTCTGGTGAAGCACAGTCTGATGCCTCTGAGCTCTCATCTTCTGACACTACAGTTACCAACACAAACACACAAACACAGTGAATCCACAAATACATTTATAAAGCAATGATGCCTTGACCGTATTATCAATTATGCAAAAACATTCAACTTTTAAATGTTGGCAACAGTATTTTTCCTTCAATGAATTCCAGAACTCAAAATCCTTTATTGATAGTTAGCTGCACTACAATTACTGAAGTGCTTGTAAACATTCAAACATCTTACTTGATTTCTTTGCTTTTCTCGCAAGAGCAGCAGCCAGTTCATTCTGTACCTGCGGAAACAAAAAAATCATTTTTTTATTTAAAGATGAAAATAACGTTTAATCTATGTTCATGTATCACACTTCTCATTAAAAAATCATATTAGACTTCACTATTAAAACACTGCATTACACTCCATGTGCATCTCAGATTAAATCCCATGATCTGACTGCATGAAGATCACCAGAGGACATTTAATGCATTAAATCATATTGTTAAGAAAGTGAAAAGGAAACGGGGAATGAACTATTCCCATTTTCCCGAATCACTCCTACAACAGATTTAGAGTCTCAAACAAGATGAGACTCATGAGATATCTGACGACAGATGTGCTGTATTTGAAACATAAATATTACATGAAGAATAAAGGGATTATTATGCATTATGGCTGCATATTTTCTAAAGATTTTCTCAGAAAAAAACACTCATATCAAATGAAATATATCAGAACTGAGAATAACGAAAACTTTTTTGATCATTTTCATCACTTCTCCAGACAGGGACATTGAGGTTTTCTGTAAGTTAAATGGATGTTGTCTCTGTCCACTGGCGGCGTGTGATGGATGATATTCTGTCAGACTGGAGGGGATCTTTACACACACCAGAGGACATGAAGACACGGGTCACTGCTCGTACAAACACACACACTTACTGTAGACGTGAGTCTCTCTAGAGCTTTCATCTGAAGGATCTCACCGCAGATATCTCGCTTTCTGTCGGGATCTTCCTCTGGTCTGTCAAAGACACACCAACACACACTTGATAAAACACCTTTGATGACAATGAATGAGTTACATGACACTGATACAGTTGAACAACAAAACCCAAAGGATCAAATGAAACAGATGATGTGTTCTCAAACAATTAATCACGATTAATCGCATCCAGAATAAACGTTTGTGCTTAAATAATATACGTGTGTACTGTGCATATTAGTTTTGTATTTATAAACACATACACGCAAATATTTAAGAAAAATATCAAATTAATAAACATTTACATATAATTTCAATTATTGGTAAACATAAATACACGTAAATATTTCCTAAATATGTATACGTGTATGTGTTTATAATACAAAATTAAAAACACAAGCTTTTATTCTGGATGCAACTAATCCTGATTAATCGTTTGACAGCCCGAGTAAAACATTATTAATTGAGATTAACATTAAGATTAATATATAAAGATAAGATCGTTGTTTGAATGTTTAGTGTCCACAAATCATCTTGAAAATAAAAACATCTTTATTGCATTAAGTAAATAATTGAACCACGATTCATTTCATTCTGCCTAAACAGACTGCCAAAAGTTAAGACGTCACTCTTAAATGTAATTTCAATGTCTTTTTTTCATCCTACATTAGACTGGAAATAGAAGATTTATGAGTTCATTGTGGGAAACATTTCAGCAGTTGCATACAAAGAATTGAGACTTCACTTTTTGCAAATTTTTACTTAAACATTTAATTAAAAAGTCACACATATCTCCCTAATGATCTCAACAACGTCTCAGGTGTGTCTCTTTTTTCTCTATGCATTTTATTTCTCTTATTTTTGTCTTTTTTTCCTCATGAGTAATTTTGGGAGAAAAATCCAAGAAAAAATTATATTTACATGGTACTACACTTAGAAATTCATTAAGTGTCAGACTCAGAAGCCTCTGAGAAACTAAAGTGTCCTCTGGGTTTACTCCTACAGAATATGTACATTCTGTGGAAAGTATGCACACTACACAAGTATATAGTAAAACACACAACACGAAGAAAGAGCTTTAAAACCCTCAGCTGTCTTCTGCCCCCTACTGACCGTGTACTGCATTACATGTGAACAAAAAGCTGTCCAGAGTGACACAAACATTACTAAATAAAACATTCACACGAACTCTCTTAAATAAAATATGTTTTATTACATGAACAAAAATAATACCTCAGGTCAAGGCAATACCTTTGGGTCAAAGGCTCTTCAATGGTTCTTTAGTTTAGTTTTAGCAAATAACCTTTTTATCAACAACATATCTAAAGCTGTGTAGAATTTTTAAATTGCTTTACATTAAAAAAATCCTGATAATATTCCTCAAATAAGTGTTTTGGTTTCTGGCGTTTTTAAGGCACAGACGTTCTCTCAGAACCTAAAAACACTCAATTCTTCATTTTCGAGCGTGTAGAGCCTAAATATACCACAAACATAAATCAGCGATGAATTAGAATTAAATCCAGAAAACTGTTTTAATCTGGGACGCGCTGCTATAAGTGTAGATGGGAACCAGCATCACATTTCCCAGTGAGTTTAAACTGGGCCAGTGAGTTTGAGAAGTGGGTTAAAGTTTCTTCCTTCATCACACACGCTGACACTGACTTTCATCTCTCGCTCCGTCTCCACCTCCAGCAAATACAGAGGATGAAGAGATGTGTAATGGCGGCGACTTCACTACACGAGTCAGACACGCCCTCTGAAGACAACACACACCCACACACACACACACACACTGAAGTACACACTCAGGCAAATGTCAACACAAATACGCAAATCTGAGCTCATTCAGCCCATACGAGTTTCACCAGAGCTGAAGATAAAAATTGAAATCATATGCAAATGAACAGCGAAGAGTGAGAAGAGCGCGCGTGTGTGCGTGCGTGTGTGTGTGTGTGTCCAAACAATCTTGGCCGTCAGCTCCTTTAGCTTCAGGGTTTCTCATTCTGTTAAAGAACAGTCACGAGCGACTCAAATCACTGAAAACACACACTCACGCACCACAAGATGAATATTCACAAAACACACACACGCACACGCACACACACACACACACACACACACACACACACACACACGCACACGCACACACACACACACGACTGCATGATGTCTCTAGAAAACTGCATCTGTGTTTTTGATTTGAAATGTTCTTCTCAGGGTTTTGTTTTACAGTACATGTTCTGTCATGAGATGATGGCACGGTTTAATGCACATTGGCTGGAAACAACCGTCACGTGATGTTGTTTAACTCTGATGTGAGCTTTGTGACAATCGTATTTCTGAACTCACATGTTCATTAAACGACAGAAGAGAAACTGCTTTTGAGCGCAAACATCTCTTAGTTCTCTTAGACTTCAACGGAATTGCTGAAGTCTCAATCGTCTGCGTCTCAGATATTTCTCCTGAGAAAAAGAGTCAGAAATGAGTTTGAGAAGAGATGTCAACAATTTGTCAAACTGAGCTCAGATCTGTCACGTCTGCCATCAAAAGTCAATATTAGTGAAGGTCTCAATGTGAACCCGAACATTTCTCATCAGATTGACTCAAACCCAGATGATTTTACATCTACCGTCTACATTCATTTTACACCTCCATACTCATCAATTACACTCTCATTTCATTCGGTTTTTATTTCTCGAAAACAATTTCAGAAGAACCATCTGAGACTAGGATAACTCCAGTAGGGTTTTTATTGGAAGGAGTTGTGTGTGAAGATCTCATTTCTGTCGTAAAACCCTCCGCTGCGTGTGCGCGTGCGATGAAACCCGGAGGCAGAGATTCTGGCTGATCGAGGTCGGCTCCGTGAAGCCGAACGGAATCGAGCGGCCCGCTGTCTGGTGTCGCCGAGGCCGAGCTGTGTCACTTCCAATTCTGTCGAGAGGGAAAAAACCGCTGGCGTGGACACGGAACGCCATCCTGTGTTCACCTTCCTGAAAATGACATCAACTGTCCGTTCAAGTTTAATCTGGATGTTCACATCTCGCAGAGACATCGAGTCACCGCTAACAAAACAGCCCACCGACCCTCAAATCTCCCAGCAGATCCACAGAAACACCACACTGCTCTCGTTCACGTTCTTCACACACGTTTCTCTCATACTGTGAATGACTCGTTATTACAAAGAA
>NC_079905.1:1414541-1442041 GCF_024868665.1 Triplophysa rosa
AACAGGTTACAAAACCACGAGAAAACAGGTCAAGAGCAACACAAACACGCAATCTTAAACATACATCAAGTGTTACAAATCTGAGAAAAAACACAACATGCCCAAACAACATTATACCATAGTACAACACCCGAAAAACACAGTATTTTTTTGTACATCCTGTATGCTAAAGCAGGGACAGGATCAATCTTGTGCTCTTAAACCCAAACAGATGTAATAATTGACCTGAGGATGATATGATTTCTATTTCATTTCTCTGAAGTTCATACAGCATACATTTACGTTTACATTTAAGACACTTTTCTCCAAAGCGACTTACAGAGAGTTCAGGGAGCAATAAGCGATATGTCATGCATACATGCCGTCAGCTCAGATTTTCTATGATCTTCAGATTTTCAGTGCCAGCGTGTCGTTTTAAGTGGACACGGTTGAACGCAGGATTGTGATCTTCATTATAACAATAAGAGCTTTGGTCTGAGTTTTATCTGTCGAAAGTGACCTACATTCCATTTTTTTTGTCTTATTCCTCTATAAGCGTTCCTCATTTTCTAGCCTGTCGCATTTGTGCTTCTGTAAAACAGAATAACCGGATATTTTGAATTGCAGCCGCACGTCGCATTTGTCTTTTTCTACGTTGTATTCACATTCGGTGTGTAATCGGTTTGATAAGTGACAGGCCCATTTGAGATGAAGATCTGAACAGATGTGTGTGTCATCCAATCTAAGCATTATCATATTTTATACATTTGAAAGTCGACATGTGAATGGTTTTAAACTGGGACATTCCAGACCAAACCAGACCAGGTGCCAGACACACAAGATACCAATCTATTGTCAGTTTTAGCATCAGACTGCTATGAGGAATGTCAGTCCAGATGTTTGAGATTCATGTGATTGCATCAGACTGATGTGGTCAGCAAACGTGTGTCTCTCTCTCCTGTGACCTCTGCAGGCTGGTTTATTACATGTTTGTTTTGACTTCCGTCTGAAGACGGTGTGTGTGTGTATAGGATTGACTGTATTGATTTATTGTAGGCTGATGCTGGAGATCAGGGAGCTGAACTCTGTTTGGGTCGGATAGGAAACAGAGCAGACAGACACAAACAAGAGATGGATTTTTACATAAATATAGATAGAAAAAAACCCTTCTCGTTTTTCCACGAGATTACATTTTTCATCCTCTGCGGCACATTTATTTTGAAAATGACCTTGATCGGTGTTCTCACCATCATTCATCATGCCACTGACTGTATTAATGTAATCCAGCAAATATGGGACGTCTGCGTCAACACTGAAGACGATCAGAAGACGTCATAAAAACGTTCATTCTAGCTTCCCAGGGCACATATTTTTAACATTTGACAAAGACGCTAGAAAAAAAAGACGTTTGTAAAAACAATCCTAGTAAATAAAGTACTGGCAGAAAATTACCAGTATTTTCCCTTTATTTTACGGACATTTCCGTTAATGCTTAAATGTAATTTAATGCTGTGCAAAATGTAAAATACAGGTAAAAAACTTCATAATAATAATGTATGTTGTGCCCTGTTTTTATGGGTTTTTTAGAGTGTAGGTACCTCATTTATTTTGTACTATTTGTGCTACAGACGTGAATAAGTGTAAGAAAAAGTGTTTTATTATTTTGTAAAACGATTTAGAAAATTCTGACTTAAAATCACACAGGCTTACATGGGAGGACAAACATGAGCCACAACAAAACAACAAAAGCGAACACCTAGCAACGCCCTAGCAACCTCCCACAACACCTTAGCAACGCCACAGCACTGCCCTTGCAACGACCAATAAAAAGCTAGCCAAACTGCTAAAATCAATTAGAACACAATGACAACCACAAACCAACTCTTAAGTATGGTGGTGATGATTTATGAACATGCAAGAAAAACTTGCAAAGAAAACACAAAGATAATGTGTTCACCCGCAGTGAAAAATCCATTACATTTTACTTTTAGAGAGAGAGAGAGATGAGATGATGAGGATTTATAAATGCATGAACAAGAGGGCACTAAAATGAAAAATGGAAACAAAACAGAAATGGAAAAGCAGGAAAGAGATGATAGAGACGGATAGAAAGCATCCTGATTTCACTGTGCAGTGCACTGTTCCCGAGTGCAGTGAGTTTGTGTGTTATTATGTGTCAGAAATGGATTACTTTGAGATTAGAGTGCTCAAACACACACACCTCTCATGGCTTGCGGATAAATCTGTCGCTCTGGATGAGCGCTCTGCAAGATGGAGACATCAAAGTCACGTCTTCCTCGTTACGATTTCATTACATCCAGAGGCGCGTGCACACTTCTACACACACATCCACTTAGCAGCGCGAGGCCGAAGTCATTACGTGTGGCTTCGCCATCAGGGAATTCCAGAGAATTCCATATGAGATGTCACATCACCATATGCCCTGTTTGGAAACACATTTCCTGGATGCAGACGCAGATGAAAGTCCATCAACGCTTGTGGGAATAATGCCTGCTCCTCTGTTTTCCAAGAGGAACATTTTATTGCTCAAAGGCTCTTAGCTTGGGAGACTTAATGGATTTCTCGGTTATATTTTATTCATGTACTTAATATCTGAGACATACATTGTCTCAGATGTTTACCCAAAATTCTAACTAAATTGTTGACATACAGTAAAAGTATGGAGTAAGTTCTTTTTTGGTCTCGGAACCGAAAGGTTCCGAAGGTTCTACTATGTTCTCCTATAGAATACGAACTGAGAAAAGGTTCACCTATAGCATTAAAGAAACCGAGAAAGGTTACCTTATAGTATTATTTGAACCGAGAAAAGGTTCATTTATGGAATCATATGCTCTGAAAAATGTTCTCCTATAGAATACGAACTGAGAAAAGGTTCACCTATAGCATTAAAGAAACCGAGAAAGGTTCCCTTATAGTATTATTTGAACCGAGAAAAGGTTCATTTATGGAATCATATGCTCTGAAAAATGTTCTCCTATAGAATACGAACTGAGAAGAGGTTCACCTACAGTATAGCATTATATGAACTGAAAAAAGGTTCTCTTATAGCATAATCTGACTTTAAAAATATTCTCCTATAGTATCATATAATCTGACATGGTCTCCTATAGTATCATACATACCGAAAATGTCCTCCTATAGCATCATATAAACTAAACAATATCCTCCTATAGCAACATTAACTGGAAATGGTTCTGTTATAACTCCATATGAACTGAAAAGGATTCTCTTATAGCATTATGAACCACAAGAGTTTCTCCTATAGCATCATTTATACTGATAAAAGGTTCTTCTCAACATGTTTATATAATTGTTTTTGCTTGTGAATGTATGTTACAGCGTGATGTTCAGTGACTGCTGTTAGGGCAGCAAACAAAGAAACAAATGTCAGGAGTGTAATTTCTGCTTCTCATTTAGTACTAATGAGGCTTTCATTTTATAATTCTCTAATCACACTGGGGTGCTTGAATCGCATCAAATGAGCCTGAACAAAACATTCTGTTCATATAAGAACCCTCGGAGTGAAAAACTCTCCGGCACAAAAAAACCCAGGAGAAACCCTCAAGACCTGAGTGATATTTATGCTGTGAAGTCTCTACAGAAGAAAAAACATCTATGACAAGCAATTATAATTCAAGAGCAACACTTCTGAACTCACAACCTTGCTGTTAAAGTTGAGCATTCTCCATTCTCTCCATATTCCAAAATCAGCTAAACCATCTGAAATCTGATTCACTCCACTATCATCCACAGCAGCTCTGTGGTACTGTGATTGTATCAGATGGTAATGCCGTAGTTTGCGATCCCATTATTCGGAATAATACCATATTCATATCATCATACGTTATATAATACATGGGATACAGAATAAACACTTTAGTGAGAAACTAAAGCGGTTGTACACTCTGATCTCATGGAGAACATTCTGTATTCTCTCGTTCATTAGAAAACAAGCCTGAAATCAAAACACTGATGTGAGGAACCTATGATGTAACTTCAAATCTCCACAGAACACTAACTCAAGCGCTTCATACAGAGAGAATGATCTTCAATACTGCATACACAAATACAAACAACAGCCATTTTCTTATTTTAAATCAATTTAGCTCTTTGCTTACAGTCCACACTGTAGAAATACCATGGACCTGTGATGGTTATACAATGACACTATGATTATCATATTTCTTATTTACCGTGGTATTTGCATAATGTTCCAAAGAATACCATGGTAATACTTACTGGTATATTCAGTTTTACCAGAAAACATGACATCCACCTTTTCATTAATACGACCATTGTCAAGTACAGTTTCCACGGAAATACGTGGTTGCACTCATTATTGTTATAATAAAAAAACGAGCCAACAAAATTAAAACGCACGCACACACATAAATATGCTGAATATTTTACAGTAGTAAGAAAAATGGTGATAGTATTTAAGACCAAGCTTTTGTTAACATGGTAATTTTTTTATGAAGGAAAATATTCCATAATCGAATAATAACCTTAAAATAATTTTCTTCTTGCACGTGAGGAAGCGGAGTTACAGCAGGTGTGTGTTTATATACGTGAGTGTGTGCGAGGATCACTGTTGCCTTAGATACGACGACTGAAAAAGACATTTTCCCTTCCCAATCAATGACATTATGAAATCCAATAAACGCGTTTCAAAGCGGTGTCAATTCGATTAGCCCGTCGTGCGCGGCTTGTTAATTCACATTCTAATGGACGTGAAGGGTGAGAACTCACGGTCTTTTTGCGCAGGTTGAGTCCGTGTTTTAATAACCCGGGCAGGTCTCGGATCTTCTGCTTGATCTGGACCTGATCCCGGGCGGTTCGGTTCCATCTCCAACTGGACAGAAGTCCGTCTTCCGCGGTGCAGGGGATGCTGTCTGACTCCTCCATCATCGTCATCATCATCCTCCTCACACGCACGGGCGCGACATACCGCGCGACGCTCGATGGACCTGCAGCCGCCGCAATGAACCGAGAGAACCGACAGAAGAGACGCCAGACCTGCCGCGCACTGCGCGCGCCGCTCCACCCAGCGATCACACGCGCGCGCGCGCGCGCACACACGCAAACACACGTAAATGGAGACACGACGCAGACTTTCCAAACGAATTAGTTAAGAATGGAACGTATTGCATTATCAGGTATGAAACTGCAAAGTCTACAAACACATTATGAACAGTTTTTCACATTTTGGATACACGGATCATAAAGACGCGCATCTAGCCTTGAGTTAAGAAATAAAAAGCCAAAAACCCTAATTCGACCTCCAAGAGGAAACCTTTGTACATTTTTTATTAGATTTTTTAACAACCTTTGTTCTTTAACTGGTTTCGTCCATAAACAAAAACAAGACTTGTTTTACTGCATATGTAGCCTATATCCACAATGCATCAGTAAATACTGTGCCATCACCGTACCATCAAGCATGGGTTTGTATTGTATAAAAATGCATAATTGGGTCAAATATTGTCATCTTTAATTCTAAGAAAAGCTATGTGAGGGGTAAACAACACACATGTACAGGTTTCATGTGCCGGGCACATCTCATCTGTTCTTATATTGGCTGTGTGTTTTGACCCTTTGACACCAGATTGTCACCCAAATTACTATTATTTACAACACCAATTTACTGAATTGGCAAATAAGAAAAGCCCTTTTTCAATTACTTTTGCCCTGTGTTTCTTAGAGACGCAGTCCAGCCAAAAACGATTTCTCACAGCTGGTCTGGATCAATGAGACAATAAGGAACATTTAACCTCTTACTGACTGGCTCATGGTATATAGGCTGTTTACACTTATGCCGAATTTAGAGGATCTTATTAGTGTAACTTACAAAATCCTGCTTTTATTGCATTGTATGGTTCTTTGTTGTAATATCAAGAGACACCATTAAAATTTGTGAGATTTCTTGTTTTATCAATGCTTTTATTGAAAAGCCTAGCTTAAAAATATCGACATAATCATTAAATCTGCTTCAAAATGACTTTCTTATTGCGCACTGAAAGGACGCCGAGCAGCTCTAAAGGACACGGTCTGTCTGCTTTGACCCACTTGTCTGAATAAATGAGCGAGTGTGAAATCAATATCAATGTTCAGAGGTTCACATCAATACAACTGATCTGATTTTCAGCTCTGCGGTTTCTAGGGACGTTTAGTACATTATGTTTGTCGTGTTAAAAGTATTGAACAGCCTGTGCCGTCTCATGCTAGTCCCTTAAACCCAACACGTCTAGAGATGCTCTAAAGAAGTTTCTGCTAGGCTGATATGATCACAAGCAACCCCTTCATAAGAAAAACACTCACAATCTCGATAGGATTTGAAAGAAAGATGTCTGTAAATCATACATCCTGACACTCAATGACACGTTCTGACCAGTAAACCCTCTGAACGCTCGTGCTCAGCAAACCAGTATCTCCACATCTCGCATGAAAGAATATCAGATGGCCTGTCAGAATGAAAGATCACCTCTGCTGAACAGAGCGTATGCCCGGAGGACACGGCGCGCGTGCGTATGTGTTGTATAGCTAACACCTGGTTCCAGTGCAGTTCATTGAGGGGTGATGTGTGTGTGTGTGTGTGTGTGTTGTGTGTGTGTTCATGTTTGTATATCCCGGTGGGGACCTAAACCTGAATACACACCAACACATGGGGACTCGTGTCACCGTGGGGACCAAAATTGAGGTCCTCGTGGGCACAAAAGCTAATAAATTGTACAGAACAATATTTTTTACAAATCTAAAAATGCAAAAAGTGTTCTATGATCTTTAGGTTTAGGGATAGGGTTAGGGATAGGGGATAGAATATACAGTTTGTACAGTATAAAAACATTACGCCTATGGACTGTCCCCACGGAGATAGTCAACCAAAGCCTGTGTGTGTGTGTGTGTGTGTGTGTGTGTTGTGGGTGTGTCTCTACTGTGTGCTCCAGTTTCAGGTGTTACATGACAAGGAACCCACAGAGGAATTGTGGGACGCAGGCGGTGCTCGCTGGAGAAGCTCGTTTTGTAGAGACAGCAGTGTGCATCTGAGCACAAGACGACAAAGATGTCCGAAAATGCTTACAGGAATATGAACAGAATTCTTAATGCAAATGATTTTATAATGGACTCTACTGGGAGTCTAAACCGTTCCTCAAACTAATATCAAACCAGATAGTTAAAGAACAGGAATCTCGCTGGGATTCAACTGCATTTCATTTGAATCAAATGGGATTTTAAATGACCTTTTTTATGCCATTAGACTGCTTTACTGGTATAAAAGAAAACGGCTCCTTCTACACAATATCATAATACTTTACAATCCCAAAGGAGCAAAGACATTACATGACAGTAAGTAAACTTGCTGAGACGTGTCAACACCGTGGCTTATTAAGTTTGTTTGAGCCGTCATGTCTAATTCGGTTTTAACCCATGGCAAGAGTCTGGGGGTGGAGAACCAAAAATGAGAATTCTTTGATCATTTATTCACCCTCACGCATGTCACACCTGTATGACTTTCTTTCTTCTGCAGAACACAAAAGAAGATATTTCTAAGAATGTCGGTAATCAAACAACACTGAATTCCACTGACTTCCATTGTATGAACACAAAACAAAACCACCGAGACATTTCACAAAATATCTTCTTTTTTGAAGAAAGAGTCACATACAGGTTTTGAACGACATATCACTTCATGGAGAACACATGTATGTATGAAAAGTTTGGTTTTTTAATTGTGCATTCCATTTAATCATCAATTACCAATCAAACTGCAGTTGGTTTGTTTTGATTTAAGGCATAATAACTAAAAAAATACTGCTAACTAACACGGTAAAACACAATAAACACATGATAACATAATAAAAAACATTGAACATTTTTAAAATCTCGTTTTGGAACCGAACTCTTCATATGTTGTTCTGTCAGTCAGTTGTGATGTTTAACTGCAGAGTCTATACTTAGAAAGCCTTATCGTGATTAAAAACACTCATTCTGTGTAATCCTGCCCGATAAAGTCATCACACACACACACACACACACACACACACACACACACACACACACACACACACACACACACACACACACACACACACACACACACACACACATCACACACACACACACACACACACACACACACACACACACACACACACACACACACACACACACACACACACACACACACACACACACACACAGCTCAACAGACATTTCCACTTCAGCACTGACATCATGTGATATAATGGAATGACCGCTGAGATCTTGTGTGTGATGGCCGAAGCCCTGAGGCTGAAACATTTAACACCACACTGTTATAAACTCAGTGCCCGTGGAGCACCAGCGGGGAGAATACTTCAAATATAGTCATTTTACAGAAAAAAAAACACATTACAGTTAAAACATGTCAATTGTTAAAACAATTATTATATATGACGAACATGTCAAATAACGCACTGTAAATATTATTTTAAAAAATCGTCGAAACAATATGTCATATAAAATAATGCAACATAATGTAAAAATTTTTTAAATAATTATATCAACCATATTTATTACTTTATAAAATAAGTAGCATTAACAAGATTAAAAACAATATAAAAAAGACAATACTTTTAGGTAGAAATGTTGTATAAATTGCTTTTTCTGAAAACATTAAAGGTTCTTCCCTAACATCCCTGTGTGATGGCACTTTTTACCATAAATTTCTCAAAAACATTTTAAAGCGTGTATAGAGTTCAAATGAACCAAACTGATTCTCTAAAATGAACTGATAAACCATCCCGTCATCTCTAGATACAGCACACACGTATTCAGCAGACACACAGATTGAAGAACTCTTCAAACAAACTCTTGATTAAATATTGAAGAATGCACACAGAGCATAGATGAGTCCCTAACACATCTTCCAGAAGAGACGAGACAGAAGTGACGAGGAGACCACAGTCCATGAGAGTAGAGCTGTTATCCTCTCCCATGAAATAAAGAAACAGCAGCTCAAAAAGAGAATATTTGTTTTAGCACTAACCGCTGTAACCTGAATGCCCTCATATAACTACTTTTGACTTTACATTGACATTTCTATGGTGTTCTAGTTTTTGCACAAGTCTACAGCATTTATTTAGCCTGTTTAATGGTCTGCTAGTAAAATCAAACGTCTGGTCATTAAGAAAACTAATAGCACACAGCGTGTCTGCAGTAAAAACAATGCTGCATGGATGACACACTAAAGTTTTATATTTGTGGTCATGGGTTTAAAAAAAGCGTCATCACCTAATAATGTTTATGGATGTTCTGTTGAACAAATGTTCCTCGTGGTGGCAGTAAAAACTGTGTATGGCTTGAACGTCTCTGTGTAAACACGACTGTACATTACTGAACAGAAGAAATGGTGTTTTACTGCCATCCAGTGGCCACTTCAGGAAACCAACGGATTCTGAACTGGGATGATTTCAAAATGCCAAACACTTGAACACATTTCTTGGCATAAAAGTCTGTCGCTGTTTTTATATACGTCATTTATATAAGAAAGAAAGAAAGAAAGAAAGAAAGAAAGAAAGAAAGAAAGAAAGAAAATCGTCGTGCTCAGATGCAGCAGATGTCTGTCAGTCACGTGTACGATCCATAAATAAACCGAAAATTATTGTGACGTCATACAATTAAAAACGACTCACTGTACACGCGCATCTCTTATGTTGTAATGTGTGCTCATATAACTTACCGACACTGTGTGTCGTGAGAAGGGTTTAGATCCCGTCTCCTGTGTGTTTTGTAAGATGCTGGATTCCAAACCCAGAAATAAACATGTATGTTGTAATGAAACTTTGCGGTTCAATGGGCGCCGCCATCTTTGACATTTATTTCAGTGGCTGCGCCGCGGTCACGTGTCCATCACTGCTGTCGCGTGAATAATTTTGTATCGAGCCGCTAATGTTATTGTATTGGTCTGTTTGTAAACACTGTTGTGAATCTGTTGAGGCTCCTCTCGCGCACACAAATGTCCAGTTATTTCCTTTCGGTATTTTACGAACATAACGTTTTACACACATGCATTAAAACAATTGTGTATTTTGCTATTTTTTGGTCTTAAAAGTTTCACTCGATTCGTTTTAGTTGTTTTAACCTGAAATGCGATCTGAAATAAGTAAAAAGCTGCTTCGAACCTACATTTATTCATGGATGTGCTATAGGCCAATAAACCCCGACGTGACCCCGCCCCTACGGGTATTTACAGAAACTCCTTCAAGATACTATGAATAGTTTCCTTTGCATTTATTTAATCATTATGTCCAAAACGACTTATAAATGAGAGGGCAATCATTTGTCAATAAGACAACAATAATTGTTAAAGTGCAGAGCAGGTGTGTTTGTTTTAGTTGTTACTTGAATGTTGTGCTATAATGCTCACACTTAAGGTTTGTACATTTGGTAGCCAGTAATTAGTCTAATAAAAACCCTGCGGACTTTCCCAGGGACTGAACCATGAATATCTGGTGTAATAACCAACCAAAACACTCATCATCACTGCAGCCTTGGCCGGAAAACGCCACCCAGATTTTTGCAAGAGATTAAATTCTTGATTCAAACTTTGAACCACACTGCAGTTTTAATAAATATATTTCATTACTGTAACAGTATTTTAGGAATCAATAAGCCTCTTTAAGATTCGTTCTGCATTTTATGTCATCATTTGTAAAGTTGCATGTGTGGAGAGTGGACACAGCAGAGACAGTGAGCGTTTATTAACTATCTGTTTCTGATTCAAGAAGCAGTGAGGTCGTAGATGATCTATATTTGTCTGGAAATGATGTTTCACCAGATCGTGAACACTAATGATTTATCAAAAACTAAACAAATAAATAACGTTTCAAAATCACATTTTATCTTATGGAAAAATGCCTTTAGCAAAACTGCAAGTAAATCTCACAATTTTCTAAAAATAATGCAATTAACTTCATAGTCCTGTGTGACCTGAATAACAGTTACAAGCATTTGTGATGTTAGGAAGAATATAATTAGTCATTTGAGTGTTTAGTGAAAGATAAGTTAAGATACAGGCTACTGAGAAGAGTTGTCAGATGAAGAAAGTAACACCTCAATTTCGTGGAATCTGTGCAAAAACTCACTTCACTATTTCAACACAATCTAAGAGACAGTGCACCTCCTGTGAAAAAATGGAAAGTTAAACCCAATGCAGTTTCATTTATTCTTAAAAAGGAAATTGGCGGTTTTCTAGTAACTGATCTTGAATGTATTATGTACTTTATAATCACTTGAGTAAAAGAAATAATACAAATATTTCTGAACTAAACATAAATATGCAAAATCCCTCAAATTGTCATTAACTACATAAACTATTTACTACTTAACATAAAAAGCATTTTTACACTATTCCTATACAAGTGGTGGTACATTTTTCTTTACATTTGATGGAGAAGTTCCATTAGGTACCAAATTATAAAAAAATATATTTGGGATTTTTGTGAAGGCCAATGTTATTTAACATTCATTTAAGGAGATTTTGAGCGTGGTTGGGAGTGTCCACCAAACATTTGAGAAAAAAATGAATCTCAATGGGCCTGAAGACACTGTAATAATTGGAGTTAAAACTAACATTTTATTGTAAATGTTACTCATTGTCTTTTTCCATACCTTTATGAGTCATGATTCTCTACCTCTTGCTGAAGCAAACTTGGCAATCTTGAGTCAATGCAGATAACCCTTGCAGATCATTGGTCCTCCGGGCCTTTACGAGTCATGATTCTCTTCCTCTTGCTGAAGCAAACTTCCAGAATTACTTAAAATACGATCAGCTACTTTTACATATAATGCCTACAACATCTCCCCATCAACTCCTCACGCACCACCCCCTCTTTCCCCACCCACGGGGAATCCTCTGTTTCAGAAACTGGAGTCCCCAAACTGGATTTAAACTGGACTTTTGTGGTCTTCAGAAGGGTTTCTGACCAGTCAAAGCAGCATCAAACGTGCATCACAAAAAGCATCTTGTACAAAATTAGGACACTTACAGAAAGCTTTTGAAAGCGCTTCATACTGTCATGGCAGTTTCGCCAGCTATGTATTTTAACATCTGTGGTACAAAAGTTCATTTCTTTGAATGAAGCATACATAAAATGTGTTAAGAGAATTGAAAAACATTCAAGGCGTGATTAAACCTTCTGTATGTAAATTAATAAAAAGGCGAAGAGATTTTTAACATAAACTTAAAAAAGCTAAACCTTAAAGAACAATGCACAGAAAACACATTAAAACATGTACTGTATTCATAAAAATAAAAACGTCTTTATTCGGCAAGAATATACATTTCTATTGCTGGACCTATAAACTCAGTACAGGACAAACCATAATAAAAATCAAAAGCTATTTGAGCTGAATTTAAGGGTACCAAAAATGAAGAAAGCTTATTTCCATTTGAAAATCTACCACTTTGAGTTGGGGGAAGACAAGTAAAGAAAAAAGCACATGTATGAAAATCAGATATCAAGGCAGATTTCCCACCTTCTGTGTAAATGATAAAAAGAAGTGTGGTTGAGAAGTGGAAACCCCTAATGCCTGGACTGTATAAAAACCACAAATACTTCAGACAACCGATCAGTTGAGTTCAAGTTTTTCTCAAGACGTCGTAAGAAGATTGTAAAGTCGATGATGTTGTCAACTCTGAGTAAGTGGAAGGAAGTCTTACAGCTTTTGCGCAGCCAGACACTTTCTCATGTTCTCTGTTCCTCTGCAGGCGTCCAGCTCTCCGTTCTCCTGCCAGTGTTCTTCTGTCTGCTGGATGCATGGCCTCTGTACAGCAGTATGGGGGAATCATCTGAAATATCTGGAGATGACGTTCAGGAGGTGAATGTGCGCGCTCCTCTAACGGAAGAGCAGAGATGGCACCTGATGGCCAGACAACTTCACAGAGACGTGAAAACCCTGCGAGACGAACAGGTGCTGTGAACCACAAACTCATCCAAACGCGCTTTTCTATATCGGATGTCTTGTACTAACGCTGCGTGTTCTTGCAGTTTGACAGAGATTTCAGAGACGCAGCCAACATGACGTCTTTTGAGGGTGTAAGGATCCACACTCCAGTCCTCAAAGCGTCCGACGGTTGTCTGTCTAGAAACTTCAGCACGGTGAGAGCACCTTCTATTTTTTATTATTTGATGATACTACAGTTGTTATTATTATGTATCTACATATTCAGCAATGTTTGTGGTTGAAAAACCGCCCTGTGTCATGTTACATGAACGTGTATTTCAGGAAAGGTGTCTGGGGCGCGTATACAGCGTTCTGATGTGGTATAAAGAGCATCTGAGTTGCATCGAGAGGGAAAATCTGACCCAAACCCTGACGAACGATGTCAAACACGGGACCAAACGATTTCTGGAGTCCATTTACAGCCAGGTAAACACGCCGGAAACATGTCAGCATCGGTGCGCGCTCTCCGAGGGTTGTGAGTTTCGTCATTTTCAAAAGTAACGAATACTAAGATGTTGGTTTTGGTTCTTGAACATAAATATAAATAAAAGCTTTTGCATGTTTAAGTTGATGAATATTTAGATCACCTTGTTTAATTATGGATAAAGTTTAAAAGCAGATGACAGCCAAGACTCATACGAAAATCTATTCAATCTAGTAACAAAGAGGACACAGAATTTGAAGATAAGTGAAATACCAATTTATCCAGACGGCCATATAATCATCAGATTTTGAGACGATGAGCACTAGTTGATAACTGCATTAAGTCGCTCCTGATGGTTCCATGGTTGATGGTTTTCTTGCATAATTCACATTTTCTGTTCAAATTAAAAATGTTTAGTAAATATTGAAGTTCACCTGTGTCTACTTACACCAAGCAACAGACCTGTTGGGTAATAGTGAAGGTACTTATTTCTGAGAAACGCACGACTGTTTGTTGTTATCTTGGTATCTAATTACATTCCATGACTCAAAAAGTGTCCAAAAGCATCCAGATACCTTTAGGGTCACCGTGTGGAAAACTATCAAAATCTCTTCATGTAACAAACTTTCAATTGCTCTTTACCTCCAGGTCCAGCTAAAAGACACTCAGGTTGAAGAATTTTCCAGAAGTTCACTGCAGGCCAAGTCTGCATGGACACGCAAGACTCTCGTGCACTCGATCTTATTCCACTTCACAAACGTGATGATCGATACATGCAGAGCCATTCACTACATGAGCAAACGCAAAACTGGAGACGGGCACCAGAGAAAGGACAGAAAGAAAACCAGTGACTGGATGTCAGACAAGAACTGACCCAAGAAGCACTTTTTCTTTTGACTTTTATATTTATTGAGTATCAGATTTTAAATATTTCATTTAGGGCATGCTAACTTATTTATTTTTGGTTGTAACTTATTGAAAAACTCGAAATTGAATTTAAATGAATAGTGCTGATGAATATTTATATTATTTATGCATCTTTTTAGTTATTGCGAATAATGTTTTTCATTTGTACATGAACACCGATAAGTTGTTTTTGTATGTATTGTTTCATTTATTGATACAATTGAACCTGCACTGTTCCATCGACTGTTTTCGATGAATAAAAAACGGAGAAATAAAATAACGTTTGGCTTTCCATCATTCCTTATGACCATGTTTTGGACACAGGACAGCCCATAAATCATAAACGACACATCAAAAAGAAAAAGGGTGGAAGTGACAGTATAATATTTACATCATCGCAAAATCAGTATCCAGGCAGTTGAGAGTTCACTGGAGAGATGATGTTGTGTCCTCAGACTGGACAAGTGTTCATTGAGCGTTCAGGAGAGCATCTGGATGTGACGTCTAGCCGTCAGGTGCATCTTCATCCCCAAAGCAAACTGAGAGAGAAAGAAGTGCTTCAAAACACTGACACCTTTACTGACTTGAATAAAACACGAAATCAAATTGACACTCTTACCTCAAGACTGTGGGTTCAGGCATTCCTGGATCAGCTCCCCGTTTGAATCCTGAAATATAATGACACAAGTTTCATCAAAATGAGTTTATTTCTGAACAGACCTGGTCAATTTCCGATCGATGTCATCTTTAATTTATAGCACTGCCGTTGCAAATATGTGTTTTATAATGCTTTTGGGGTACGTGAGAACATCATATCAGAATCATCCTTTAGACCGTTGTGCAACACAGTTCACCACTCGATTCCTCATTCTCAAGAAGAACTTTAATATTGAGACTGGCATCATGAAACATCTTTCCTCACATCCGTCTGCATCCGTTGGTATCGCTGAGATGCAGACGACAGTCGAGAGACAGAAAAGTCCCGGGTTACATGGCACACGTAGGAAGTGACCAACACGAGATGAATGAAACTTGCAGAAACTGATGCAATTCTTCCTGTTTTCACTAAACGCTGACCTCAGCAAGAGCATCAAAGAACCATCTCGAAGACGTCATAGCTGATTCATCTCCGATTTAAACATATTTATGTGCAACACACATACGTCACAGTAAAGACCGAACAATTCTGCTCTCCCTTGCTACATGACTTAGTTTTCCCCCCCTATTTTGTTCCCTAGTTTTTAACTATGAAACTCTGAAATAACTTGATTGTGATCAATCATTTTTCAACAGAAAAATGTTTGTCACAATGAAGCTGCATCTACAAGATCTAGCAAAAACTAACACACACTAACCCACCAGCAAATTACTTAGATTTCGTCTGTTTAAACTGTCCTTCACAAACGCCCACATCAGGACTATTGTAAGGCTTTTCCCTCTGAACGGACGCACTAAAAAAACACCACTTCCTTTTACATCTCATTTCTTTCAAAACTCACCAACTCAGTCACAAATACACCGACAGGCAAATTTCTGTAAAACGTCCAGAAACACACAAGTTCCTCCTATATCCTGAAATACATGCTCATTTTACAGAGATGATGTTTCTTGACATTTTTACATTTTGCGGGTCTAAATTTGATCGGTACATTTGTGTTTGTGCAGTATGAGTTACAGTAACACTATGACACTACTACAGCATAAAGACGCTGACTTGAACCCTGGCGTAAAACCACTGTCCACTAAACTTTCCAAAGTTCATCAGATGCGTTGACGGAACATTACGGTTTAGTGTCAGTGTGACAGGAAGTGATGCGGGCTCTGTTCACACACAACATTCAATCATAATAAAGATGATTTCCGCCTGCATTAATAACTCATCCCACACTCCCTATGCAGTGATTTGAATGAGATGTCACGTAAGAAACAGTAGTGGTCACTTGATCTTCTGATGTAAAAGCCAAACACATTTAGATATACTAAACACTGCTGTATTTGATCTCATTAATACATCTCAAATTTAAAACTCTTTCAACGGTCAGAATAAAAGAAGACAACTGGATCTGGACACCAGCATAAAGAGAAAAATGACTTAAGATGATCCAATAATGATTAAAATATTAAAAATAAAGAACACTCCAATTAAAAGCGCAGGTTCTTGAGTGAAATACTTTTCTTGACCTTGCAAAGCTTTCAATCTAAAAGGCTTGCATGTCTGAAAGTAGTTTTGTAACCCAATTTGATTTATACAATTTTTGAGAAAAAAAATCAGTCAATAAGAACCCAGAATAGATGTGAAATCCTTCAATATTTCTGATACTTGATCAAACTACGTCACAGTTTTGATTTACTGTTTTTGTCACAAGATAACTCCCATTGCTACATTTGTGTTATTCTATAAATTCACTGTTATTCTACAATTTGTTTTTTTTGGGGGGGGGGTCGTCCATAATTATGCCCACAAGTCACCCCAATGACGCCGAAGTCATATTGGCAGTTGCTATGCGGTTGCTAGGGTTCTCTGAGGTTCTAGCATGTTGGTTGCTAATTCCTTGACTCTAAACATTAGCAAGTTATAAAGATGCTCGCCTTGGCAGCTTATTGTATATCCCCTCACCAAAAGTCTCGTATAAACCATAAATATGATAAATAATGGATTTTGTATAAATGTATGAGAGCAGCACGTGCAGGTGAATACTGACCCAGATAAAGGATCGTCGGGATGAAACCCCAGCGGATGACGAACTGACCGCACTGAAACACCTGCTGCAGCCGCTGCTTCGTCTCTTTACTCAGTTTCGTCATGATTTAATTCAGATTTATTTTCAGGATTCGCTCTGGCTCGGACGCGCAGCAGTGAAGGACACGGAAGAGTTGCCGTACAGCGGAACCGGACGTGTGCCGGAAAGTGCGGTGAGGTACCGTTCCGTTTTGCGACATTTGCGAAAAGGCGCCACAGCTACACGCAACGGACTTGTGAGTAACACCACGACACTGCGTGGAGAATTCATTGAAATATTTACATATAAATGCATTAAAACAATGAAAAAAATAGTAGTATTATATTTCATATATATTATGTTGTAAATGTATCAATTATCATAGATACGACTTTCTTTGATATTCTGATATTTATTTATTTGATGATAAAGTGAACTTGATATCCAATGCAAAGACTTTTATAAAACTCAACTCATTTCAAACTTGAAAATGTTATTTTCTAAAATACACTTTCTACACTGATTTGCAACTATTCCGGGTACATTTCTTGTCATACAGAAAAAGCATCTTGAAATAGAAATCTTTATTTTCTCAGACTGTAACAATGTTATTTTCTGAAGAAAGGCAAAAAGTACAATAATACAATTCACAATAAAATGTTCGCATTTCAAAAATAATCTGAATACGGACAAAACCACCATTTTTGTTGTTCCACTTCAAATATAAGCACAAACCATTGCGACCAAAACAAGAAAATGCATTTTCCAAAAATAAGGAATAAAACCGAATAGACAGCGCTGTTTATTAATACAAGATGGCAAAATCAATCCAAGTCAAATGACTCTGAACTCTTCATTGTAAGGAAGGATTACAGTCGAATCATCACACTGTTTAATGGGTCTCTCATCGGTGTTGTGCTTTTTTGTGAAGCATGACATCAGTTTGACACATGAGCATCTGGTTAACTAGTTTACTACCGGTTATCAAATATTGGAAAACACAATTACCAACCATCTCTCTTATGTGTCAATAAAACATCTAGTATGGCCTTAGGAGTTCTTACATGCTGCAAATCAAATATTGCTTTAGAGATACAGAATGAATCATAACAAACAATCACAACTACTTTCATTTGGAATCTAGTTCCACCAGATTTTCACTTCGGCTTGTGTGATTGGGTATTCAGGTTTCCACAGAAACAACGTGAAGCGATGGCTTTAGTTCAAACCCAGCAAATGATGGGAAATGAAGGGTTTCCATTTTACAATTTGAGAATGTTTGAGCTGCAAACACACAAATACACACACACACTCAGATTATCATTTGACCACATTTAATATGTCTAAAAAGGAGCATTTGATCATCGTTTGTAAATCAATTCCCAAGCATGCAATTTCCCAAACACACATAGACACAGCTTTAAAAATCCACAGTACAGCTCATTTTCAAACTTTCACACACATGTAAACTTTCGTACCGACAGAGACACCATGTTGACTTCATGGACACCTGGAAGAACACACCGGACAATAAAAACACTTCAAAAATACATCACTTTTGTAATTATACACAACTGACAAAACCGTAGGGAAAAAAAACGACTTCATTTTAAGGTGCTGTAGTTTTGCGCCACAAAGGGGCAGAAGTGCCAAGTTCTGGATTTCCCCCTTAGACGCATTTCTGGGACGACAGAGGCCTTTCATATCTAGTGTGGAAACAAGTACGATCTGTCCTTTGTAGAGTGGAACACCGCTTATGGGACAGGGCTGAGATGTCACAGGTCAGATGTCGCATGGATGCTAATGGTGGGCGAACGCTGCCGATGGGCGGGGCTCAGGTGTTCTGAATAGGTCATGCCCTCCTCTTGGAGGAGACCCTCTGTGACATGGTTCGAGGTGGGACTCTGAGCACGGCTGGACGGCTGGTTGCCAGCGGTGACGCCCAGCGCGTTACTGACCTGTTCGAAAGAGCGCGAGAAGACGGCACTGGCGGTGCGCGACAGGCTGAGCGAGCCGCTCTTGGGCACCGATTGGCTAGCCGTCAGCGTCAGTCGCTTGAGTGACAGGAGCTCGAGGTTTTCGCTCATCGCCCGTACGGCGGCCTGCTTACGAGAGAGAGGATCCAAGCTTGTGGCGGACTCCTTGTCCTTCTCCTTTTCTTTGCTGGATCTGCCCGTCAGGCGACGCAGACCTTTTCCAGCTAGCTTTCCAGCTCCGCCACTAGCCGTCGGTCCGGTACCGCCGCTGTTGCTGACGACTATCGTTGGTGGGCTGCTCCGCCCGCCGGACACCTGAGTACAAATGCCCTCGTCCACCTCCGCGATCCCTGTCAGCTCGTCCGGGGAACCCAAATCCACTGCGTCTGTGAGCGAGAGGGAAAATGAATGCCAACATGAAAGCCACCACATTTTCATCTGGTGACA
The DNA here is from genome assembly GCF_024868665.1 of Triplophysa rosa. NCBI lineage: Eukaryota > Metazoa > Chordata > Actinopteri > Cypriniformes > Nemacheilidae > Triplophysa > Triplophysa rosa. The sequence continues at coordinate 1,433,999 of NC_079905.1, forward strand.
CTCTGAAACATCTAAGGCCCACGGGTGAACACAGGTGTTTTCAAAACCGCTGTTTTCTCTATGAGGTTTTGCTGTTCGTCCACACGCAGACGCAGTACTCGGTCACTGAAACCCATCTTTTTTGAAAACTCCTGCCATGGTGAAGATTTTTAGAAAGGTTTGGCGTATGACGTTGGAATGCGTGCCGCTATCTCCTTTGTTTGACGTCAGATTCCAGGCTTCTGATTGGCCAACGCGGCTTTATGGTTAGGGTTATATCGCCACCTGCTGGTGTGGCATGCTTTTGACAGCGCTTTATGGCGTGTTTTTGCATTTTCGTGTGGACGCGTTTATCTTTTAAAGAAAACATTTTTGGCAGTTTATTAAAACACCCGTGTACGTGTGGACTGGGCCTAAGAATCGAACTATTGATCAGCTGATCTAATAAAGGACATTTTTAGAATAGAGAGCAAAAAATAACATTAAATGTTAAGAGAAAACACAACACTGGGTGTCTGTTAGGATCTCTCTGTATAACAGAATCACTCTCTTTAGAAAGATAAAGAACTGCAGGTGTTCAAGAGTTTCAGCAAGAGATGTTGGCTTATTTTTAGAAAAGAGGAAAATGTACAGCTCATCAAAACAGACTGGAGATCAGACTAAACAACAACAAAAATGACAGACAGAAGATAAGATAAGCTCAGACATGACCAAAGAGGAAACAGATCGGCAGGCAGATCAGTCTAATTTAGATAACAGAATGTTGTGAACACGATAACCGTATAATTTGTGGAAGCGGAAAATATCAATGCTCTTTATCTGTCACAATAACCATCCGCCACATCTTCTATATTAGTTTTCAGCTCATATTTTCATGAAATATTCGCTTGTGATCTGATGATTATATCAGACTCATCACAGCTGCCAATCTGTCTCATTTCTCAAGCATCTACAAGGAGGCGGTCTCCCTTGGCAACCCAGCGGATAAGTGTTGGGAAAGGTTTCATGAATCCTGCTTCTCTGAAAGCAGCAACATAAAGCAGGATTTTAATTCGAGCATTTCTAGGTTAGTTTGAGAGTTGAAACGGTTTGATTGGATGCAAACACTGATGTGCAGAGGCAGGACCACAACTAAGGAAACAGATAAATGTGAGTGAGACGGAATATGACAGACTTAAACTAACAAGGCAAAATGTTATGCGCTTTGTTTTCAAAGCCATTTTCAGAAAGTACAAGACATGAAAAATGAGAATTAATATGATTAAGAACCTGCTCCGCCCCACACAAAATACCTCTGGGCCCAAAGGGAGAGGGAGGGGCGAGCAAGACGAGGGGGTGGGAGGGGTTCTAGAACTGAACCCGCCCCGCGGAGGGCGTCCCGTCTTCTAGGTGCCTCCGCACAGACTTCTGCCTCCTGACTTCTTGACCTCTAGGGTCGACCCCCACCTCTGTGGAGCCCCCTAGCGCCTCCCCCTCCATCCTGCTGCGAAGGGCCTCTCCGTTGACCAAGCGCTCTCCGCTGACCCCCGTTACACTAATCTCAGGGATGGATCCCGTCGGGCAGGAGTCAGGGGAGTCTACGGTCTCCTCCTGTGACTCTACACACACAAGACACATGGATACATGCATGATGGTCGATGAGACACCAAAATAAATATGAAACATTTCTAGACCAACGTCAATAAATAATAAACGGATGAAAATGGACACAGACGCTGAAACAAAACCACAGATGAGCAGTGCATCACATGGCAAAAATACAGCACCATGATCACTGATGTAACACCAGCAATGACTGCGTTGGCTGCTTAATTGTGGCTCACTAGCAGAAAACCCTTCATTACTAACAGTACTTAGTCAGCTGCTCTGTGATATCGACTATTAAGTGTCACTTATAAGTGAACGACGGAAAATCGACGGAAAATCCTAAGCGCAGAATGAGTGATATTATTACTGTAATTAACACACAACATCCCGGAAGCGAATCTCTTTCTATGGCCTGTCGAAATCGGCCTGATGTTTCAGGAAATGCGAGTCGCCATGGCAACAATGAGCGCAACCTCTCATCGTCCGCAGCTGCGCGCCGCTCACCGTGACGTTTCCAGCGATGCCCTCGGATGGACAGGCTGGTGACGGCGTTCCGTGAGATCCGAGAGGCCGTGGGCGTGATTTCCACCTGGATGGATCGAATTCCTTCTTTATTAGACTTCAGAGAAGCACCGTGAAGAGAAGACTTGATGGCATTTCCCACCTAAGAATGAACAAATTAAAGATCGAAACTCCACCATATAATCGATGTCTATAACTCGAGTGTTCCTGCAACAATGGCGTTGTAACAGGATCAGAGAATTCATTTCACAAATGTTTGTAATCTGCAGAGCTTTGGCAGGATTTCTGTCATCTTTGCCCACGCGCTAGGGATCTGAAACCCACCAGCAGAGCTTCTGGGAAGAGATCCAGTTGTGCCCGGTACAGAACATCATCCAGAGCTGTAGACGCCAGGTCCACATCTCCGTTACACCTGCACATGACAGACAGGTTTCACTTCACATCAAACATCATATCTCGCAGACTTTCGGTAAATAAACGACTTTATTAACTACCGTTAAAAACTCTTATTTCAAAAAACTTCTGCATACAGGCTTGGAACTTAAAGGCGGGGTGTCCGATTTCCGAATTACGCTTGTTTAGACAAAGTCGGGCCGAGTACCAAAACAACCTCGTAGCCAATCAGCAGTAAGGTGCACAGGACGGACATTAGCCGAGCCGAGCGCTGACGAAAGCGACAGATGGGGGTAGGGTGTGTCTGTTTTGGGGATTTGAATAGCAACAACGGCTAAGAGAAATCGGGACACCCCGCCTTCAAGACGATGAAGAAATAATGGCAGAATATTTATTTTTGGTTAAACAGCTCCTTTAGCAAACAGAACTGCTCGAACTGGTTTCATTTTAGCGCAGTCATGTCTGAGAATACAAATCTCAGTTTGAATGCAGACAGAAGGGGCGTGGCCTAGTGCCTGCTGATTTGTAAACAAAGGTGAAAGCGTCCGTTTGGAATCACTCACAAAGCGAAATGAATGCCTGTGATCAGCTGCACCAGGAACTCAGACGTCACCATCAGACGAGAGCTGATGCCTTTATACCGCCGCACCTGTTGCCGTGGATACCCGCAGATGGAGACCCTGAAACAGAGACAAGAACACAGGAGATGCCATGGACACGTCTTAGAGAAGCGGGTGGGGTATTGTTACAGTTACGTGTACTTTCTTGTTGTGTACTCTTGCACAATGTTCGTTTTAAACGAAACATAAGAGTAAAAAGCAAAAAAAGGGTTTGACCTTTAACCTGTTTTTTTGTTTTCAAATGTTCATTTAGCATGTATTCATTTATCAGACGTTCTTATACAAAGTGACTTAAAGCATCAGGGAGCATTGAACATTTTCAACATCTTAAGAATGAATGAATCTTTGCTCGACCGTCTGTAAACATCAGCTGATTGGTAATCGTAATCGGTCATGTGATTGTCACTCCCTGAATGATGCAGCTTAAATCATTGTGGGAAAAGACCAATCGCGGGTCTCGGTCTCTCTCAGGTTCAGTGTATAAGCGGATCAGGGTGATTGGAGGCGGAGGGGATCATGGGGGATTTGAGATGAAGAGAAGCATTATCTACACACCAACACCTGACCCACATGCCCGAGAAAACCAGTTGATAAATGAGAGATTTATGTTTATAATCTAACAGTCCTGATTCCAACTTTGTGCTTGTGCTTTTCACATGGTTTTAGAGATGCGTGTCGTAAAATAAGTAACAACAGAAAACAGCACATTATAGTTTTTCTTGAACCGTTTTATCTTACTGTTGTTACTTCAACCGAATACCACGGTACACGTTCATAATTTATTGGTGTGTGTTTATATGACAAACCTGGAGCTGAGCTGACAGAGAGAATGAAGAGATGAAGTGCTCATGTAGCTCAGAGCAGCGTTATAACACAACATCAAAAACGTCAGAACCTCGAACCTGAAAAAAAGCACATGACATCATCACAAACACGACAGACTCACTATACCTACATAAATGTCACAGGAAGTACTGTACAGTCAGTGCTCATTCGCGGATTAAAAATGAACGTCTAAAGTAAAATCAGCGGGCACAGAATAAATATTTGATACGGCACACGCACCTGTTCTGCGCTGTAAACGTCTCTCTCTGGAGGTGGGGGCCGCTGTAAACCACTCGACTCAAGCCGTGATTGGCTAAGGCTCCTTCTGTGAGGGCCAGAGAGCCAAAGGAAGAGGGCTGAGGGAGGGGTCAGAGAGACGGGGTTTATTACAACGCCCGCAGCGAGACACAGACACGATCGGGAGGATGTTTGATGGACTGACCTCATGGTACAATGATGGTTTAGACAAGGAGGGGATGGTAAACGACAACACTTTACTCTGCCCATCTTTATCAATGATTTCCTGAGAGAGAGAAAGATGATCGTTTGAATTTTCTCACACTGCGAGAACATGCACGCATACAGAATTATAAACCATCATAATGCCCAGCAGCTCTCAGAATAAAGCTGAATAGTTTTGTCATTTTATAAAATAGATGGTAATAAACACAATGCGACGTTTATGAAGATGATGAATCGTAAAACTGTTCCGGGAAAACATGATTCAGGAATGCTTCAGGTGTGAAGCAGGTGATAAAGTTCACATTGAATAGTAAAGCCTGTGTGTGAATCTGTAAAAACAGGCTGCCCACAGCCCTGCTGTCAACCCGAGGGCCTGCAGTCGATAATGTCACCATGATTAAACTCTCCCTGACACCCGGATGGCATTTGATTGACGGATGACCTACTCCATTATTTAGGATGACCGTGGGGAGGGGTGGCGTTAAATCATTAAAAAAGACCCCCGACACGAACATCCACCCGGGCTTCACCTTTCACACCCTGCTTGAGAATTTCACATTCGTTTGCGATGGATCCACACAATCAGAGCATGTTTGTGGTGAGCAGTATGAGAATAGAAAGACGCTGACCAGGTTATAGATGCCGAGCAGAAGAGCTTCTATGCACCCGCTGCAGTGAGGGTCTCGCCCGGCGGTGACGGACAGGTAACTCCACACCAGCTCTGGGAGAAACTGCAGTGTAAAACGCTGAAGACGCGGCTCGCCGCTGCGGTAGAACTCGAAGAGCTGATGACACACGGGCTCCAATAACTGAAAGAGAAATAATTCTCAAATCCTCATTTACCAACATCAACTAAAGCAGTTATGCTTAATACAATACGAACATAAACAAAAACCAACCAGGCAGGTTGGACAGGAACCTGGCGTAAAAACGCACACAAAAAAATGTCTTTAGCGCTTAACAGGAAATATTTCAGCAGACAACACTATACGGCAGGATTTGATTGGTTGCCCGTGGATGGGCTGTGGGATTATTGGCTGATATTATTTTTAGCCCTGATTACATCAGCGGAGGAGAAAAGATGTTTCAGCAGAAGGTTATTACATTTTGATGATATATTACAAAGAAACCTTTTGTTTTCTTTAGAGCAATGCGAACAGAATTGTGCACGATAAATGAGAACCATTCTCAAGAAACTATACAGGATGGACTTAATAATATCTATAAGGAGTATTTTCTTTATATCGGTTTCGCTGTAAGACTGTGTATGACAGGTGTGACAATTGCTTAGAAATGAAACCCCATAATGCACCTCTCCACAGAGCCACACACACACGACCATCAACCTCTTTAAAATGAAGAGATTTTCCTATGATGATGTCATTATCAGGTCTCTTTCTAGTAAGAATCTGACAGTTCTGCCTGAAGCAAACACACCCGGTCTACTGAACAACACCGCTGTCATTCATTGCAATCTCATGACGGATGTCGTGTGATATTGAAAGGACAACTGCTCTTTAAATAACTCACAAATACACCAAACGCACATCTTGAGCTGCGACACCGATGAAAGACCTCCGTGATATTGATTTTAAAAGAATAATCTGCAGTGTGTTTTTTTCAACCTAATGTCCCGGAGTTTACATGAAGTCAAATCTGTACGGCTATATTCAAACATGTATTGCGAATGTGATTTGAGTGGAGGGTTATTGATAATAGACACTGATAAGATTTATTGAATGTTTATGGTGTTTTTTTTTTGGAGTAAATGAAGACTTGCTATTAAGCATAAAGACAGGCCAACTCACATCGCTGTAATTTTCCCGTATAACCTTGTAGAGCGCTGGAACCAGAGAGCCTTTCTCCTTCAGAGAGGTGGCATAGCTGGAGACAGATGATTCTGGAAGAGTCTACAGAAGAGAAAACACTCATGAAATAACTGAAGATAAAAAACATTCAATGAAGACAACGAGTATATCACAAACCTTAAACTCAGACAGCCACTCCTCCACTACACCCTGATCCATGCCCAACATCTTCCTTCATTGGGTACAAGGAGATTTTAACCTGAAACACATGAAACACCAACATCAGACAAAATCAATTTTTTTGTAAGTGTCCTATGGTGCGACAGCAAAAATTAAACCATCAAACAGTGTATTTTATACTGTAGGGCTAAATATAAATATTAATAACCTAAAATCATATATTATTAACAGTTTCTTTTCTCATTTTTTGCTGTCACACCATAGGACACAACAGTGTATTTGTCAACTACCCATATAACCTCTGACAGTAGAAAACCACTGCTGCACATTCTTACTTATACCGCGGTAAAATCCCATCCCTGATTTTCAACACCAGACAGAAAACATGAATCTATCAGGCAAACCAGCACACAGATGGCTCTTCCAGTATAGACAGCTACAGGGATTATAATGGAACGGATTTATTTTGGACATGTGCCGCCAGGCCATACACATCCTTTGTAAACACAGTGTGTCTGCAGGTTGTTTACGGTTGCCGAGCAACATTCAACAGATGTCTGATCACAGCTGCAACATCAGCAGCACCCAGTCATACTTACAGTATAATGGATTATCATCTATTACTTCCAATTACCACCATGAGTCTTACTACATTAAGCAGCCTAAAATAAATGATGACATGGTGTTTCAGTAAAACATTTTATCACAAAACTTAAAGGTAGACTAACGTACACAAATGTTGCTTAAATATACATAGACAGACACAAACAAACATATATACACACACAAAGCCCCTTTTATACAACGTAATGATTCAAGGTTTAAACTTTGACCCTCTTCATGTGAGGTTGTGAGAAATTCTGGCATGAGATGAGGAAAACCAGATTAACAAACTGTAGCACAAGAACAAAATGATTCGCAGAAAAACTTCACAAACAGGATCATTGCAAATTACTGTAACAATAACTGCTTCGTCTGATTCCACACCCTGAATGATGATACTGCACCATGATCTAAATCCAGCACTACAAATAAACTATGACGACTACAGACTAACCACCTAAAACAAACCTTCGCGCAAGTTTAGAATGAGGAAAGAAAGTTTCAGAGGTGTTTACTGTACTGACTATAGTACTCTTGATTTGGGTCAATGTGGAACCACAGAGGTGCAGAAAACTGCAAAGCAACACACCGGCAAGCACCAGCACTGCATGGGAAAATAAATACTAGTCCTATTTTATTCAGAAAACTCTAGAGTCGTTTTCACCTCCACGGGGAGTTTGGTTTTCTGACAATCCCACACTCAATGCAGTTCATTTCGAATGTGATTTTCAATGGATTTTGTTTAAAAAAAGCTTCACAAAGAACAACCTTTACAAACATAAAGTAAGCTTTTAAAACACAACAGATTTAAGATATGTAGATGATGAATAAACGTTGAAAAACCAAGACACCTTTAGTATTCCAGTTTTTACAGTCCCTGCCACCTCCAGACATGATATTAATACTCTTTTATATACAGCTAGCAGCCAAAACACAAACACACACTTTGTTTCAAGACAACTTCTCTGGTCCAATCTTTCACAAACCTTACTGTCATCAGTGTTCTGTTTTCTCAATTGTTCTTCATGCAATCCCATCAAATCTCCCATAAATCTGACTGTTTC
>NC_079905.1:1444541-1482041 GCF_024868665.1 Triplophysa rosa
GATTTACAAAAAAATTAATAAAACTGAAACCGGAAGTGCTTCTGGACCAGTGTTTACATCTTGCGAAGTGGTGTATAGTCTATAAGTTTTAGTTTTAGTTTGATGCAGATAGCAGAGAGACTTGAGTGGAAGATGATCAATAATCAAATATAATGTAAAATATGCATGTTGGTTATATAATTTTCAGTTTTTTAATTATATATATTTTATGAACCATTATTCTATTGCATCGCATTAGTTAGCAAAGTGTATTGTATTTCACATTTTTCTTTAATATCGTGCAGCTCTACTGGTTAATTTTTTAAATAAAGAGTTTGGTTCCAAAAAAAGATTTTTTTTTCAAAAATCATGTTTTTTTTGTTGTGCATTCCAATTAATATCAATCAAACTGCGGTTGGATTGTTTTGATTTAAGCCATAATAACAAAAAAATACAGCTAACTAACACAATAAAAACATGATAACACAATAAAACAATTATATCTCTTTTAAAACAATTTAAATAGATTTTAGACCAAGAAATATCATACTGCATGTCGAGCATCGCACTTTTCTTTAATATTGTACAGGGCTGTGTATCGCCAACAATTTCACGATACAATACGCATCCCGATACGATGCGGATCCCCATATGGGTCAGTTTTTTATTACATTTCTCATATGACAGATTTACAGCAAAATATACTTGCCTAAATATACAGCTAACTGTATGTACATATGCAGTGAATCTAGCTAGCTAGGGATGTAACGATTCACTCAGCTCACGATGCGATGCGAGTCACGATTCTGATCTCACGAAGCGATTTATTCACGATATACTCACGATTTATTTTTACAAAATGAGTTGAAACAAATTAGAAATGAACAACTTCCCTTGCATTATTTATTAAATGCTTCACGTTTCTTTGTGTAATAAAATAATGTTTTATTTCAAATAACAAAACTAAACTGCAATTTTATAACAAATTAATAATAGAAAAAGTCTCTTTAATATAAACAAACTAATACCGTCTGAGCTTTTCTTGGATTTTTTGCATTTAAGAAATATCAGTATGTCCACGTTTAGATTTGCAGTGAAAATAGCGGCCCCTGCTGTTCAAAAAATGTATTGCGATTCAGTTCACACAACCGATTTTCAACCGGCTCACGGTGAATCGTTACATCCCTATAGCTAGCCAGTCATTATATACATGAAGAGAAAGAGCATTAGCGATGGGTGATTCAGAGCATTATATCAGCCCGATCCTCTGATTGTGTAGTTAAGTGCTCTAAATGTTCTATATAATGCTTAAGTCAAGAGGCTTATTAGACCCAACAGCACAACACAAAACGCATCATTACAGCTCAATTCTAGACTTACTGGCTTTAAACTTCTCAAAGTACCACACATACTGGCAGACCCCGTGATTAAAGCCCACGGTGAGGTACGTCTGGTGTCCCCGCTGCGTCTCGCTCAGGATGAGACACTAATGAGGGTCCTCAAGCACCCTGCTGAGTGAACCTCTCATCCGTCATCACGGAGGCGAACTACACGCCGTCAGCGCTGGATATCGGAGGGATGGAAACTCAGACAACTTTACAGCAACGGCATAAATAGTAAAGGCCTAGTTACAATTCATTTTTCAGTCAAAAGATGTTAGTCAATGTTAAAGGGACATTAGAGGAAAAACACCTGATTTATACATCAGAAATGACATCATGAAAGCTAGGTCTTTGAGACAAGGCAAGTCGTCACATTTAGATGCACAATATGACCAGATACGAGTCATAAAATAATAAATTAGTTCAATAGCAATGGCATGTTTTTGAAGTGCACCATGCATTTGTATAAAACCCATTAAGAAAAGACGCGTCTGAACAACGTGTCAAAAATTGAGTAATTGCTGGTAGGGCTGTCACGATTATTAAATAATCGTGTCATTGCGATGGTTTCTGATCATCACAATTATTGCACATCTCTATAGAAGACACTAGGGGGAGCTGTACTGCATCTGCTTATTGCATATTTTATTGTATATATTGTAACTAAAGCATGGTAATACTTGTCAAATGTACCACCACAACACAATCACTTAAAAAAAAAAACTAAAGCATATACCATAAAAATAACCTGCAGTACAATTGAATATTATTTCAGTGTGAAAACCAGTCTACCAAAATCTCATTAACATAGAAGTAAACTTTTATTGTAGTCTCGCAGGTGAGAAAAAAACAGACTAGAAGCTTTTCTATGACTGATAGCATTGTAATGGTGGCTTCAATTCACTCCTGATCAATTTACTTCATTTACAAGTATTTGGCGGTTGTATTATTGACAGGTAAAAGCCTAAACCTCAAGTATGATGACCCAATTTTTTCCTATGTATTTCCAAGAAATAGAACATAGTCTTTATATTCAGAACAATATGGTCGTTTCAAAGCTGAATCAAAAATGTATGAGAATTAAAAGTCAAAGCTCTAAATAGACAATTAATCGTCATAATCGCAATGATTTATTAGACAATTAATCGTCAGCCAAATTTCATAATGGTGACAGCCCATTGCTGGTCTACAAACTAGGGCTGCACGATATATAGAAATTATCGAAATATCGCAATATGCATATCAGGATGGTTTGCTATTTAATTATTCGAAGTTATTTATGGTCAAAGTTTTAGGTCGACGCAAATAGTATAGTATCTATCTTTCTGGCACGCGGAGTTGGGATATGCGTGCGTGTGCATGATAGCGTGCACGTGCTCTGATGCAAGTCAATCAACAATCTGCGTCGCGAAGCTTTCATAGCAAGCAAAGATGAGCCATCCCGAGACATCCGCAGCTGCTTCTGACGATTTAGTTATGTTATAACAAACATATGTTGGTTATTTAATTAAAATTAAACTATATTTTAATACAATTTAAATTGAAAATAAATATCGTATTGCATATCGAATATCGCATTATTTAGCATGCTATCGGATTTTTCCTCAATATTGCACAGCCCTACTACAAACACAAACACAACATGGGAAGTATTTTGGATTATAAAAATGAATAATATGTGAATCTAGGACTCCTGATTCCTCAAAGCTGATCTGCGGTTCTGCATCCACCTCAGGTATGAAATCAGAGAAACCTCAAAGTTCTGATCAATCCAGATTGAATCACATCACCACACGAAAACAGAAAGCCGTCCGGCGGGAGGTGTTAGAGATACACATGGAGAATGAGTTAAGAGAGAAAAACAAACTCAAGCCGTGACACAACATCCTCAGGAACCTGAACCCGTCAGGAAAAACTGCAACTTCAGGAAACCTGACAGCCAACAGACAAACCACCTCGCTGACATGCTTCACTAAACCAGCCCGGGTTTCTTAACAAAAGAAGGAACCGTGACATGGGAAGGGCAACAACATGTATATTTGCTGAGGCAGTTTGGGCTGAATCAGATAACAACCCAACACGGAAAACTCCAGACGAATTTGTGAATAATTGAATTTTAAGAGTGTAAGAGTGTAGTACTTCCAGTTCCTTTTAACACATTTATCATAGTAAAATTAATTCCACCGATTTTCAGCCAATGAAATACAATATTTCACAGACAAACACACACACAAATGAAAAACAATCCCATAAATCTTCATTTCTAAAGAGATCTATACTAGTAGACATTTATTAGTCCACACACCCGGGGCTGACTGGAAAACACACACACATTAACTCAAGACGTGACACACACTTCACACTCCATTGAGTGTGACTCACCCAACCACACACACACACACACATTCACATTTCTATACACTCTTACACAAATATTAAAATAAAACACTGCGTTTTGTTTTACTTACTGCGTTAAAAACCCTCAAATCCAAATGACAGACAAATATCCCAGCAGCACACCCACAGCTCAGCTTCTTTCATTGCACAAACGTTGCTTCATTTCCTGTTTCAAACCCTCTAAACCCCACCCGCTCGCGCAGGCCCGGCCCAGCCGGCACAGACACGGCACAAGGCAGAACAAGGACCAATCAGAGCACAGGAGGTTGCTTTTGGAGGGGTGTGACAGAAATCTGCCCCGTCTGCTTCGACCAGACGCATGCCACCGACACAAACACACAAACTCCACAGCTGCAGGGATTCAAAAACTGGGAGTTAACAGGATCTGACGGGATTCTAGGTCAAAAGGGCCCCTGAGAGAAGTGGTGACCCACAATGTCCCAACAGTGCAGAAAATCACCCTGAAAACCCCTGAGGCAACCGTTGTATTAAATCCACAGAACTGAGTGGGCACCACAGCAACTTAAAAGACTTCCACTCCCACACAGAGCGGAATAATGGCAGGAAAGCACGTCTGCAGCTTTTATCAGCAGATCACGACTGGATGCGAGTGTGTTGGACTTTGGGCTTCAGGTGTTGATGGATAACAGAACGACGGAGAAACTGAAAGCTGAGGAAAGCAAAGTGAGTCATGTGCAAGGATTAGAGACAGAACACAATGTCTGATATCTTTCCAAATTCAATATTTGAAGAGTTTGGTTCCAAAATGAGATGACTCCGATTTAAAAAATTCAAAAATCATGTTTTAATTGTGTTTTATTGTGTTAGTCAGTTGTATTTTTTTGAGTTATTATGGCTTAAATTAAAACAAACCAACTGCAGTTTGATTGTTATTAATTGGAATGCACAATAAAAAACAAGATTTTTTAACATATGTCGCACTGTACAGCCCTGAATGCAACCAAAATATGTAAAATGAACATTTAATTAAACCATTTGAAAACTGCATGCCCCAAATGGAACATTTACAACAACAAACTAACAAAAAATACACTTAGACGGACGTTATTTGAGGATGTGGAGAGTGTCAAAATAAAGGTACCTCATTTCGATATTTTACGTGTGGTATCGATTAAATTTCGAATCGATGTATTGTTACAGCCCTAGTTGCTTTTACCGTCCAATAACTTTTACTTTATGTACTTCATGTAGTTTTACATCATGTATATTTTGCAGGGATATCTAGTTCACTTTCAACTAAGTAACTCTAAAACTGCATACAAATGATGATGTTATGAATCACACACATATTTACTAACTAGTAGCAGTAGAAAATGTAAAACAGATTAAAGCCTATCAAGAAAATGAAGAAAAATGAACCACAGGAACAGATCTGACGGTGGCTTTTATGACACAGTCAAGAAAGGCTTTCAGGCTTCCGTGCTAATGAGAATGCACGCTTTGGCGTAAACGTGTAGATAAACATTGCGTGAAGATGTGGAGAGTGTCGAAATAAAAGTGCTTGTTAAAAGTTCACATACACATATCACGCTGCATTAATCAGTCCATGTCGATGTATTGTTACACCCCTTTCTTATAGTATCAGGCTGGTCTGAGTAAACATGTGAGATGGCTTTTTAGACAATCCATACAGAACACGAGGGAGCTCTTTAGATCCAACATATACAAAGCAGCACACTAATGGGCACAAATCCCAACAAAAGAGAGACGAATGGGTTCAGATAACCTGACCACTGCTCACAAAGAAAACCAACTCAAGTATAGAGCAACGGTTCACCCAAAATGAGATTTTCAGTGAATAACGACTTTAATTTCACTCTGTCACACAAAGTTACTGTATTTCTCTGAAAGGATATTGTGTTGGGTCCATCCCCATTCACTTGCGTTTGTATGGTATTGAATAATAAGAAAAATCTATGCGCAAAAAAAGTGTGTATGTCCTTATTAATTTGTTGTTCCCTCTTTTCAGTCATTTCTGAATCCGAAGATGAAAGGCGAATTACATTCTCATCTACTATTGACAAAAATCGATCCCGATGCTACAAAACACTAGCATTTAAGGACACTAACAGCAAGCCATTTTATGGTGTCTGAATAACATCTTAAAATACAATCACAACCACCCTGAAGATCTCCTAATTTTTTAACCTTCATCAGACTGAAAATACGATCACACCTTTTATATAACGTCTTTTATAACGCACACTATAATGCTACGAGACACCATGAGCCATTTAAGGAATTATGCAACTCGCACACGCCGCAGACATCTGAGTAGCCTTTGAGCTTTTCCAGTGTGAGAAATTCTGAGACACGCATGACAATTACATATGAAAACCACAACGCCATCAACCAGACACACACAGGCAATACAATATGGTTTTTTCAGAGCTGAATAAAAAATGTATGAGAGTTAAAAGTCAAAGCTCTAAAACAGACAATTAATCGTCATAATCGCAATGATTTATTAGACAATTAATCGTCAGCCAAATTTCATAATCGTGACAGCCCTACGTACATCATTATTTCATATCGCAAACATGAACAATGTTTCACTTCCAGTTTTTGTGAGTTTAACTTAAAAGCAGAAACTAATAACATGAAACTTGAACGTTTATCATCATACAGGCTTGCGCAAGAAATTAATACATGTGGCTACAATAAAAGTAAATGAAGGAATTATTTTACGTCTGAATGGCTATTCTTTTGTATTGACGCATGCAAGTAAATTTGGATACCATTACATGCACCATTTAAGACTTTATAAGAAACCTATAGATACACAAGGTCAGAAAGATACGTTTCGTATGGCAGCTGTAAAGCGCTTGGCTCTGAGGAGATGCTGTCAACACAAATTAAACCACACAAACTCTTTTTAAAGGAGTTTAATGAACTGCTTGTGTTATGCATTCAGACCAGAAACCAGCACACACCTCGCATCACCTACACCTCACGCACCAATATAATGATGATGTTACACTTCCACACAATCTTAATAAAGTGCCATTTAAAGGTCAGATGTGGAGCAGACAAAACCAAGGCAATGATCAATAATGTGCTCCACAGCTGCAGACTGACATTTCATCAGCAGCATGAGGTCTGGTCAACTTGCATCTTATTCATGCCCAAGCACCATTTATTCACACAGCCATCCTGAAAAATAGTTACTACCACAGTTTATGGATATCAGGTTTACTTTCTTCTAACTGTTATTCAGAGCATTTTTTAAAGATATAATGGCACCAACATGGCAACCCTTGTCAAAACTCCATCCTCAACCCCCAGCATTCTTTATGCAACATAGGCCTGTTTACCAGGCCAACTTCCCATCACAACATCCAGACGTTATGTATCAGCTCTTGCCAAGTATGTGTGTAAAATGCATAAAACAGGCAGAGGGTGTGCGATCTGAACTGATCTATAGAGTCATGTTCTTAAAGAGGTCATATGGCACGAATACGTGTTTTTCTGTGTTTTTGGCATGTTATAAGTTGCCCATGCATGTATTAGACATGTAAAATTGCAAAAATTAAAGTGTCGGAACAAAAGAGTCATTCTATGTAAAAGCGAATGCTCACCCAGACCTGCCTGAAACGCCTCGTGTAGCCACACCCCCACAAATCTACATCAGTCGGTGGTCTGATTTGACTAAGACCACCCAAATGTAGACGCAAGTAAGGTGGGCGTACCTGTCAGTACAATTGAAGAGGAACCTGATGTTCCAAATATGGTAAGAGGCGTTACATTTCCCTCACACGCTTGCAGTATTCGACCAATCACTACGCACTGGTGAACTTGGCCAATCATAGCACACCTCGCTTTTCAGAGCGATTAGCTTTGTAAAAAATCCGCGGGTTTCAGAGAGGCGGAGCAAAGAGGAGATACAAACATGCACGGTATGTGGAAAATACAGCGTTTTTCAACCTTAAAATCGTGTATACACATTGCATTACATCTAAAACAAACCATAATATTCGTTTTAGCCGTGTCATATGACCCCTTTAACAACACAGTAGGACAGCTGCACAGTGACCAGACACATCTAAACGTGCATTTAATCTGCTGTCAAATGAAGCAGACATGAGTTGGTTTTCTGCCGTTCCTCGTTCATCACGTTCTCAAATGATAATTATAAAACGGTCAGTTCTGGTCCTTGATTCTGATTGGCTGAGCGGAGTTCTAAGACGTTATAAAATACCACTGCTTCTTGGGGCTTATTGCTTTAAAGAACAACTGCTTGCAATCACTTTTAAAACAGTTGATCAGCTATCCTACAAAGACTGCGTAAGGAAATCATATGACTGGTGTGTGTTGAACTCATAATACGCCGCCTGGATCAACACAGACATGCACACAAGTAACTTATGTATTATTATATATATATATAGAGAGAGAGAGAGAGAGAGAGAGAGAGAGAGAGAGAGACCGGCGCGCGCACTCTTTAGGGTCTGACAGGTCCTGCATTAAAGTGCGTTGTCAACTTACACCAAATACAGCGTTTGTCTTTAATTTGCCCTTCTCTTTTTAAATCCCATTATCTGTGCAAACCCATTGTAAATGTCCACTCACATGCACGCAAGTTTAATGATAAACGACGCTTTGATAAACTCTGTTTAATTTCACACGCGCGAGATTGTGCCACGCCATCCACCGTATTCACACGAGACAAAGCAAAGGTCATACGAACGCAATATTTACTCACTTATCATTGTTTTTGCTTAGGTTCTGCTTTGTTCCTCTCATTTATCTGTCCATTAGTCCATAAATGCGCTAAAATGTTACAGAGCACGCGCGAGACCTTCAACCGTACTTTCACACACTTCAGTCTAACATGTAGCGAGTTAGAATTTCTGATCGACGACAGCGCGGACCAATAGCAGAGGAGGATATAAAACCCAGCGTTGAGTCCACAAATAGCAGCCAATCAAACGATCCCGAATGCGGTGTTTTACGGTTTCCACTAGCGGGGTAGATTGTGACTGTTGTAATTAACGTTGAATATGTGCAGACAGAACGAAGAGGTTTTGTGTAATAATGCATATTAACTTAGCTATAGTTAAATTGTTGAAATGTAATCTACTTTAAATATTAACATTTATAACAAACGAAAACGTGATGAACAGGAATGAAGAAAGCATAAAAAAGAACAGAAAAGCGGTGGTACCATAGTACAATGATAGTTGAAGATGGCATTTACATGCTACTGTCACTGTACATCACTGCTGAAAATGAAAGACAAAATTACATAAATTCTAAGGTATTCTATTTATAATGGTTTTGATAGATATTTAGTTTGTTTAATGGAAATGGTGTCTATGGGCTCCGTTGGTGGGATTTTATTTGGAGCACCCAACAAAACATTAGGCTACATCTCACTGGAATAAGGGCCAAAACACACTTCATAAAGGAATTTTGTAATGGCTTTAATGGCAAACACTTGATGGGTCATAATGGTATCTGGAATGAAAACCAATTAAAATTGTATTGTTCTTTCAGCAAGGATGTATAAAAATAAAACAATATTACCATTGGTACATATCCTAAATACATTTTCTAAGCTGTCTATTATACATTTTGAAGCATGCTCTATAATCTAAATATCATTAATTGTCAACTACTCTCTTTACTGTAAAATCAATTTAATTGATCTAATGTGTGTCATATGTCAGTATTCATATAGGCTACTCATATTCAGCCAGCAAAGAGCCACTAATGTGCCAATTCTAATACATAAGTGCTTTTAGTAGCAAAGCAGCAGTTAATACACTTTGATATCAATCACACAACAGTATTTCAGAAAAATCAAAAGGTCAAATACAATAGTTGTGTAGTTGTTTATTTACATAATTCTGCTTCACATCAGTTTCTTAGGAAAGTATGTTCTATTTTATTGTTTAGTAGAAGTTCTAATGAGAAGATATCCCATAAATGATAATGTTAAAATACTATGGATAAAATTCACGGGTTGATTCCTCCCAAAAGTCTAAATGTCTCTGTGGTGCTTTAAAAACATTGCTCTGTTTATCTGAGCGTCCTGACAGATCCAACTACATACAGTATTTACAAAATTTGCTCATTTCAACACTGCAATTTCTCTACCTGGAAATGAAAAATTACTTTACTGTACTCTGTTGTACCATAAGACCACAAAGTAGATTCAAATATCAATCTCTGGAATACAGTGTCTTATTTCATGGGGTGATACCAGACAACTGAGCCACCTCCTTTAGAAGATCTCCAGCCTCGTTCCTGTACTTTGGACTCAGTTCTTTAGCTCTTTTTGCCTCTCTGAGGTTTTCCTTCAGGTTGTCTACCAGCCTTTTCCGTTCCTGGTGACTGGATTGAGCTTCTTCGACCTGTCTGGTGATGCCTTCTTCAGCCTGCAGAAGCGAATCAATCATTTCTTGGAGTTTAGTGCCCACAGACATGACACCCTTGGCAGCTTTGCTCAGCTCTGTGATGTCCTCCTGCGTCCGCTTCAGTCTGTCTGGAATTTCAGCCTCTGACCTCACCACCAGAGTGAAGTCATATCCTTTAACCTCCAGACTGATATATGGTTGATCTATTGGATGGAAAATGAGACACCGAATTGATAACACATAGAATACAGCCAAACAGTTAGAACTTGTAACACAGATTCTCTGAAATTATTCTGATGTGTGCTGGTGCTCTGGGCAGATTGTGCCCCCTGCAGGGTCTCACCATGTTCCTCTTTCATTTTCTTCAGGCATTGTGACAAACTGTCATTAGTGGATAACTGGTAGCGATGCGAGATGCACCGGAGCATTTCCTTCATTTGTTTATAGTTCTCCTGCTGTTTGTTAAATGTTTCGGCAACGTCCTTGAATCGCAGGTCAAGGTCGGGAACATCAACATGCCGGGCAGTAAAGCTGCCTGTCTTCTGCCTTGTGTCTGCAAGAATCCAAAACGTGAGCCATTCGATTGGTCTAAACTAATGACACGTGTTTAGCAAATATTTAATACGTTTAGTAGGACCTGAGAAAATATGTTGAAAGAAATCAACATTAAAGGGCGGTTTCCCAGACAGGGATTAGGTTGAGCCAGGACTATGTTAAATTATAATATTAAAGTAGTTTTTACAAACAAAAAAGCATGACTTATGTGCATTTTAAGACAAAACAATGGCACTGGTGTATTTTAAGATATGTCCGTGCAAGCTGTTTTTAAGTCTAGGACTAGTCCTAAACCCTGTACGGGGAACCCGCCCAGAAAGAAATAAACCACTATAACCAGCATTCAGTAAATTCAGACTGACCATTAGCAGTTGGACGACTTCTTGCAGATTCTGGTTGATTTTGGTTTTTGGACTGAAGCAAAGGTTCTCTCTAGAAGTGACAGAAAAGCAAGAACCTGCTAAATGCCCCGAAAAATAATACTTAGAGAACAAAGACATCATCTGAGAATGAATTTTTAAGATCTTCAAGGAGAACTTAAAGTTATATTTATATAACTTATATTAACTTATCTTTATTTTTGTGCTCACTATATGTGAATGACAAAAAGAAAAAATACATTTGTATTATTATTTAAAGCATCATTTTACTTTAACATAAAAATAACAACATTCTCTCTCTTCAGAGCCTACTGTGATAGGCTATATGAGACCAATTTTCTTTTTTGCACTTATGCTTTTTGTTGTCCTTATGTTGTTCCAATTGCTTCCATTGTTTCCCTCATCTGTAAGTCGCTTTGGATAAAAGCGTCTGCTAAATGACTAAATATAAATGTAAATGTCTTCATTTGTAATGTCTGCTTCACTGATGACCTACTTCTGCACAAATAAATAAAAGGTTTGTCCTAAACCACTGGGGCGTGAAAACAGTGTAAGAAACTTATTACAAATCCTCCAGATCAACACTGAGTTTAATAATATCATAAATCTATACTCAATCCTTTGTGTTTCTTAAGTCTTAATACTGTAAACGAAAAGCAATCAAAGCCTTTTCTTATAGATTAACTTAATCTGACGGCAAGGTTTAAAGTTTACACAAGCACATACTTTACATTCCACTTCACCGGCAAAACACCGTGAAATAAACATTAAACAGGGATCCTACCTCTTCGTCTTCACTGCGAGAGGAAAAACAACAACCCATTCTCACTACGTAGTTTTTTCATCCCCATAAAAAAAATTAAAATGAAAGTTCATTGTGACGTGACGTCACAGTCATACGGTCAAGCGTAGCTCCCACGTGACTATCAGGTGCACCTGTACAAAGGTTTACCGTAGATTTGAGGAGATAATGTTTGTAATTTGTAACTGTAAATGTTTCTTTTTTCCTTTTCTTCTAGATATGGATGTATTTGTCTGCTTTAAATACAATTTATGTGCTTTATTATTCAACGGTCTAGATTGAATGATAAGGCAAATCTCTTCAAACTCGTTTGACTGCCGAGAGATTCATACTTTTTATTTTAAATTTGATCAACCCTTTCATGCCGACAAAAAAGATGATCTTTAATTTGATTATAAAACTGCAGTGCGCATTGTTGCTAAAAAAAATGTATGTAGCAACTAATTCGATAAAGTTTTGCATATTTTGCCCATGGTTTCCAGTTGCCACAAACAACTCTCTACATTGGTGTCTAGGGGGCGCCATTGAATCACTTTAATGAGCTCGGATCATGTGGCTGTACAGTGTGAGCTTTGTCGTATTTCCGCTGTTATGTATTTTTCAAGTCTGCTGTTTCATTTTTTATTTGAAATTTCTTGGGATTCTACGCTTGCTTCTTATGAAAAGCCTTACCTGGCTTCTGGTATGAGCGTTGATACACAATCCTGGCAAATCTACCATAATAGTTATAATCATGAAACATCAAATCAGTCTATAAAAATCACATGATCATTTCAGGGAACATGAACTTTAGACAGATATTCCAGCACAACACCTGTTCTACAAATGTGCACATGAAGCCTTTAGCTCTTTACAAGACTTGAAATGTAGGCAGCTCAAAATATGTATTTGAAGTAAAAAATACTGTCTGACAGGCAGTTCAAAAGGTCACGATGGCCAAACAATAACACCATAAGATACCCCCAAAATATTGTTTTGGAGGGTACTAGGAGCCTACGATGGCCAATAATGGAGTACGTGTAGATTTTGATTCATGTCTAAGTTTTTAAGTGGGAAGTTCACTTTGTGCCTATGCAATGTGTTCCTGTACCTCAACTGGTTAATGCACTGAAGGTTGTGGGTTTGATTCCCAATGAAGCATGCATAAATGTCATTACCAAAAATATTGTCAACATATGCATATATGATGCCCAATTACAGCACACTAGATTAGAATGCCTTTAATGGTGTTTTGTTAACGCTGTTTGGGTAGGCACCTTGCCAGGTGCCTGTGATGCCCAGAATTGCTGTCTAGTTAGGCCGCTCACAATGCTTTGAGACGCTGCTTTTATTTTGTGACTTTGAGTGCCAAGTGCTTGAAAACACAAAAGAAGTCGAGCTAAACAAAGCTTAACCAGCTGTTTGTAATTTGCCGTCTTTATGTGCTGCTCACAAACAGCCGCTACCTGCTGTGAAACTGGCGCGCTGAGCGGGTGGGCCGCGCGCACTGTGATTTCCCGCGCAGATCGGGAACGCACCGTATCATTTCGCTGTCATCCGTGCGCCCGTTTGCTGAGCGCATAAGTGAAGGTTTGCGGAGTAAAGAAGTATTGATGGGGACATCTCCGGATGCAGGTGTTTGTGCTGACAAACGAGGAAAAAAGCGCTTCACTAGGTACTAATTGAGAAGAAAAATTAAAAAGAGCCGCAAGAATGAGACAGACGTTATGTGTGGGCGAAGAGATGCTCGTCCAACGAAAGCGATCATGTCAAATAAAACAATGAACACGTGTGTGACTTTACTGAGCGATCGGCGATGTTTGCATTTTTGCAAAAGTGTGTTTTGTACATTAAGATCCTGTAAGAATTTCATGGTCCTTGACTACGATTCGTTGTAGTGATGTCCGGTTCGCGAACGAATCGCTCTTTAGAGCCGATTCGTTTAAACTTGTACCAGTACACCAAATCGACTGAACCGTTTAAAACAATTGCGTCTCGAGTCAGTAATTAATTATCGACGAGTTATTCTCTTTTCGAGCTTATAACTTTGGAACTTGTAACCTGCCTACCCTTTTGATTGAGCAATATAAATCATAAAATAAAACATATCATTTTTTTACACAACTCTGATTTAACAAGTGGTATTTATGCAATTTATACGCTATTATTTTAATATAATATATGCGGTCACGGTTCTGGTTTTGTGGATTTTTATGTAGTTTTTCACAGATCTGCATATCAGGTATGCATCCCCGGCGGGCACGAGTCTGTGATGGGCGTCAGCATACACATTTCCCGCGAAAGTGCACAGCGCTGCTTCATGGACTTTTCCAAGTGCTGCCACGAGCGGGGGAAGACGGACGAAGCCAAATAGAGATTAATTTTGAAAACACATACGTGATCTTTATTAATCTGTTTAATGTGGACGTCTGATGTATACAATGTGTTTTCTGTCAATACATTTCAATTAAAACTGGACATACAACATTTTATTAAGTCGGAAGCCACACATACCCCCTGGTTCACTATAGCGTCCTGTCCGATCGTGTTGTTTTTTAAACCTTCCTTTCATCCATTGAAGACAGCAACACGCCGCTAAACAAGTAAAATTACTTTAATTGTTAAAATGGTCAAAACCCGAAAAACTCAAATGGAGGTAAGATAAAGAGTTTCTGTTCCTTAACTTACTGACAGCTTGTCGAGTATGTGTAATATGCAGACTTACAAGTCACAGTACATAGTTACGCACGATCGTGACTTAAAACACGCGTGTTCATGAATGAACAAGTCATTTAGATCCTGAGCAAAAGCAAATAAAAACGGATTAAAGTTTGTCCAATTGTATTGTAGTTTTGTCTGTTGCGCTGCATGCATCTATACTTACTCAAATACAGGTTTTCTAAACTGCCTTCAGAAGTTCTTGTTGAAAAAATGATATTCGTAATATTAAAAACGGCAATACCATCCATTATCATAAGAATAATCTTTTTGGAAATGATTACTTTTATTAGTACGAATAGTGTCTGTTGTGTTGTTGATTATATTCTATTAAGGTAATTGTAGATGATTTCATGCTTATTGAAATAAACCTGTTTTCAGACTGAACAGCTGATGGATCTGTCAGAGGAGAGCAGAGACAGTATCCAGTCAAAGGTGGATGAAGACTCTTTATTTTCCCCCTTGAATTTTGACTTGTGTACTCAGAGTTTGCCTTCCATTTACGGCAAAAACTGACGTGAATTTTGTAATTAAAAGCATTAAATGCAAAAGTCACTGTTAGCAGGGTAGTATAACACAATGCACGTTCAGTTTTAATACAATTAAAATAACAGGTCTACTGCCTGCCCAGCATCACGGTAGATTGTGACGTCATCGCTGTTTCAAGTTTTGATTGGTGCCCATAAGACAATGCTGAATCAGAAAATACAGATATGTGACACACATACAGATACTTTTATTTGAATATCGGGCATTTTTACTCCGAGCCCTAAATGCTTTCTGACCCTGATTATATCTGTTTGTTATTTGTTTGGGGTGAGATAAATCCAGGGAATTTGTTTAGTCGTCCTTGGATAAGCATGGTTTGATTCACGAAAGCAGAACACTGTTAAACAGGCCGAATGTTTCTGACGTGATCTCTCGACAGCTTCCATCAGTTACATTCACATTACAACATTCCTACAAAATCAAGATGATCAAGAGCTTTACATTTGAATCAAATTCATCAGTTTCTGAATATCTAAATATAAATATGATGGACCAAATGTAGGACTGGCAGCACTACCAAACCGCCCTATTAATAATGTAATTTTGCTGGAATAATAATGTTCGGCGTCTCTTTCTTTGGCAGGATCTTTGCTTCAGATCCACATTTATTACAGACGAGTTAGCTCAGATCTTCATGGACACGGACAGCGAGGAAGAATTTGAGGGTTTCGCAGACGAGTCTGACCAGAGGAAAACTGTGGTAATATGAAATCTGCTCTTTATCATGAAATCATCATGCTCTTTTATCATGCTATGTCTTGATTTATTGTACACAAGAATTTCATCATAAGTGTCACGTGATAATATTTAAAGTGTTTTTTTACATATTGTCAGACTGGGGGGTCTGAGGAAGACAGCGATGACATCGGCTTTTATTCCGAAGGGGAGGAGCCGGAACCTAAAAAGAATCGCAGCTCTGGACTGTGTGTGGCGTTTAAGTTTCCTAGCAAGAGAAACTCCGCCCCTAAACGGCATGCAGCCAAACAAGGCATCAGAGAGGCCACGCCCACAGCCCCTCCCACCCTTACACAGCCTGGGGGGAGAAACGGGAAGCGCGGTCGAAGGCAATCGAAAGAGCCGGTTTTATGTGATATTATAAAGAGCCAATCCAAACCCTCGGATCACTTGACCAGTGTTGAGAGTCTGCTGACGGATGAAGAGATGCAAATATTGAGCAAAAGGGCAAAGAACATCGAAGAAAACAAAGCAATGGTACTTTTCATTCATTTTGTTGTTGAAATGTGCTCAAAATATGATAATCGTTGTCATTTCTACTTTAGTTCGTTTAAAAAGACATCCTTGGAATCTCTTGGAAATTGCAACTTCATTTTTTTTGCAGCTTGCAAAACTGTTTGCAGACTTGTCATCTTTGCCTGACCTTTCCTCTAAAACAACTCCCACAGTAAGAAACCGTAAACACACACAATATAACAAAACCCTTTCTCTCCACTTATCCAAACTGTACTACCTTTATAGCTTGTAGTCACGGTGTACTTCTAAAAGAAGACAAAGTGTTCTTTCAGCAGATATACACAAAGCGATAGCTGTAATGTAAACTGAGGGCTGGTGTTGTAAAAAAAACGGTTTATATGTTGTGCTCTCAACAGAAAAAGAAATCATCCACGTCAAAACGTCGTTTCTCAGAGGTGCAGAGTGGGAGACGGAACCCGAGCCGTAAGGCGAGACCCCCGGAGCATTTCGGGTTGGAGATGGTTGAGAAAACAGAACCTCAAAAGAGAGAGGGCGGCAAAATTGACATCCAGCGTCTGATGGGGGCAAGAAACAGATGCTTTTCTACATGATCTTAAGAAATTTGAATGGACAAATGAAATTGATCTCAAAGTGAAAATGATCTACTAAACATGACAGATTGGCATTTTATTTTGAATTTGTTCTGACTAGTTTTTTTTTATCATGTGCAGGTTAATGAAGGTCAGCGAGACGTGAGGCCCAAACAGAGAAAGCGTCGGTCACGCGAGTTCCTTCGTATGCCAGAGGACATCACCCAAGAAGAACTGGATAACGTCGCCGATCGCGCAAAAGACAAGATCCTCGATAAAGAAAATGTACTTTATTTTCTTCATCGACCCGGTTTTGAAGTTCGTGCGACTCTGTGGTTTGCGTTTGATGTGTTTATATGACGTGTCTTCAGGGCAGCACGTGTCATCAGTGTCGTCAGAAGACCCTCGACTCGAAGACAGAATGCAGGGGTTTGTACTGCCAGGGGGTCAAAGGTCAGTTTTGTGGCCCCTGTTTACGCAACCGTTACGGGGAAGACGTCCGCGAGGCGCTGCTGGATCCCGTGAGTGTCTCGTCTGAATATCCCAACTGAAGATGATCATTTTGTTTCTGTTAGTTAGTTGAGAGTTGTTAAGCACTTTTTGTGGATCATTTGTTGTGTTTTCCACAGACGTGGGTGTGTCCCATCTGTCGTGGTGTGTGTAACTGCAGTCTGTGCAGGAAGCGTGATGGACGCTGTGCTACGGGCGCTCTCACAAACCTAGCCAAATTCTACGGCCACAGCAACGTAAAGGAGTATTTAGAAAGGTAATTCAGCATTTTAGTTGTGATTAAATAAAATCTTTAATGGTGTAGTCTAGAAACACTGAAGCAACGGGCTTTGGGGATGAAATGTTTTTTTGAAATCATGTGTTGTCTTGTTTGTTTGTTGCTCTGCGTGTTAACCAGAAGCTTGTCTAAAATCTGAACTTTACAATTAAAGTCTTTGTTTTGTTTTTTAAAGTCTACAGAAGGATGTGGAGTGAAGACGGAGCGTCTAGCACTTGTGATCAAAACTGATACTGAACCACTTCTGATATTTTACTTTTGACACTTTTTAAGCATGTGTTTTAAGAACAGATATGCAAATCACTAGTGTATTTCTGTACGTCCTGATTTAATACTGTACTTTGATTTTAAATAAACCATTCAGACGATTCACACATGCCATGCAAGCATATAAAACATGTTTCTGACTGAAAAGCGTTCTGTCATTTGCACATTTGTTGTCGTTTTAATAAAAATGTTCTTGTTTTATATTTCCTGTGTTCTTCCCTTTGTTTAGTAAAATCAACAGCGGAATCCGGTTTTAGATCATATTTCTATTTCAGGATAAAAATGATTACAAATAGCCAAATTTACAGTGTTGGTGGTATAGAAAAAATGAAAAAAATTGAAAAATGTATATTTTTGGTAGCATAAATGACAAAATATTACAGAGAGTAAATTAATTTATTCACCGGAATCTAGTGTATTAGTAATCTTTGGATAGCACATAATCTCTACATCTGAAATTTTGGACATCAGCAATCTAAACACATTTCAAATATTAATTTAAAATGTTTTAACAAGACACTAATGTTAATCATTCTAATGTTTAAGCAAACGGCTTTATGGCAAACCTGACGCTAGACTGTTAGTCATGCATCTCCTGCAATAGCACGTAAAAACTTCTTTATCGTCGTACAGTGTAGAATATTAACAAAAATATTTTTTTGTAGAGACGGGTGCTCTAAAACACACACACACACAAATGCTGTTTCACCGGATTAGTTTACATTTGGTGCTACGCTACAGGTACAGAGCTGTCACCCACGTCTTGTTCTTGTCACCGTCTCTCTGCTTCTGTCACTGACTTTACACTTTGAAAAGTTTCCTGCATGTAACCATACGATGATAAGATGTTAAATAGTTTTTTAGCGTGTTGGTTCTGGGTAGCTGCTGGTACAAACTCCTGATCCTATGATCTATCCGATTTTCTTCACCTGTTTATTTATCTGTCAGGTGAAAATCATATGTTTGATTGCTTAGTAAAGTAACTGTAGATTACTGGACTGGAGTTTAATGATTTGGGTTACAGGTTTGCGTCAATCTCTGAATATGGCACACTACTGTAGCATCTCAGACAAGTGCACTGGTAGAGAACACCGTTTAGTGTTCCCTTGACAGGTGAAGGTCAGGCATTTGACCCACATGTGTACATAAAAATAACAAACAATAAAGAATTGGACTTGACATAGTACATTTAAGACAGAAACTTTAATTTCAAGTGTTATGCAGGCAAATATTTTTGTTTTCATTTTCTTCCCCCCCTTAACATAACACGTTTGTACAAAGTTATTTAAAAATATCAATAAACTTCAGCCTTTCAGGCTAACCTGGCAAAAAACCAATTATCAAATGCCATGAGGACAAAGAAACATCTTAGAAAAATGATTTACAAATGAGGTGTCACTAGAAAATCTTAAAGAAAATCGGCCGCCACAGAAAATATTACCAAAAACATCTATATTTATAATCGTTTGGTATCAACCATGTCTTTTTCAACTTTTTTTTTCTTCGACTTTTTCTTTTGAAACAAGTTATGTTCTGAAAACTCAAGATAAATTAAAAGCCGTGGTTAAACTTTCTAAAAGGACCACGTTTCGAAATAACAGATCATTACTAAATAGTTAGTGGAAATGAACCATGCAGCACGTCATCTCTGCATTAACAGCGCACGATACACATTAGCAAATACTAAGAGAAGGATAAATAATAAATTAGACGCACACGCGCACACGGGCATCATCTACTCGTGTGTTGTGTGCTGACCAAAAACAGGGGCCTGAAATGAATTATGAACAAAAAACAATACTGGAAAACTCACGAAGAAACGCCACCACACGTATTTCTGAACATCAAACTGATCTAAGTGGCTTCAGGGTCTGATCTGTCCCACGGTGACCCAGCAGAATCATCTGGTATCAGTCCAGAAGGAGGGGTTGTATGGATGTAACAGGGTTGAATCTCTTTGGAGGGAGCGTGAGAGTCTACGGACGACAGGAGAACACATTCAAATGAAAAGGGCCGGTTTGTCTACATCTCACCCGGACAGACGGAGCAAAGAAAGGGGCTTAAAAAGATCATCGGGACCCTCATCGAAGTACCCAGTCTTCACTGGCCACAGTGTTCACCATCATATAAAAAAGATTGTGTGGTCGACTGGGCACTACTGCACGCAAACACAGTCGAAGCCCACGTTCCCCTGCCCAGCCGTGACATAGTGGTACTGCAGTAAGTGTTAAGGCATCTGAGTACAGTTTATATAAGATCAGAGATCCTTTTTTTTCTCGTTTTTCTGAAAGAAACCTATTCTACCCCTTCGTAATGTAAACATGGTTTTACAAAGATTGTCTGTATAGTATTGCTTTCATTTAACATAGAAAGCCCGATTGTTTTTCTTTTCTCTTTTTACTTCGTTTTTTACAGAAATCATAAGCTTTTCTGAAAACTGGAATGCATTATTTGTAAATCTAATGTGCTTTTTTTACCGACCCATCGAAACGGCCACTTCCGCTGCTTCTCCTACATAAACGTTGACTTTGAGTGTCGGTTCGCGTTGCTCTTGTGCAGGGCAAATTATTCGAATTCCGGAGCTTGAAATTCTAAAGAATTCTGTATGCGAGACTCGCGCTGAGCTTGTGCCAAGGCCCTCAAAACTTTCTGACCATTAGGTGCTCTTGTTTTAAGCCTGATAGTATGCACACTACACACCAATGCATGACTCCAAGATTCTCATCCTCGACCGGAACAACAGATACAGAATATTTTGTGCATAGCGACAGATTTTCGACTATTCTCGGGAACATCTTGTGCTACTCGAAATAAAACAAACTTTTATCAGCTCATAGCATTTCCACTTTCTTTAGATTATTCTTCATTATATTTTGATAATATTAAATTTCCATATGAAAAATCGACTACGCTCAAACAGCTGTCCATCGTCGATAGAAAAGAATGAAGAACATAAACAAATCAACATATAAACAAGCCAACAATATTCTGGTGCTCGTAGACGATTACATCTGGAGGGAAAACTACTCGAACTCCTCCTCTAAATTGTTTGAGGTGGTGGGCGTGGCCGGGTTAGAATCCGGCTGGAGCGACGCCACGGTGACGATCCTCGGCGACCCCAGGACCTCGTCCACCTCCTCCTCCATGTCCTCTGTGGTGATGATGGTAAGTGCCGTCCCTCCCTTTTTGTTCTGGTGGGTTTTGATGTGCTTTGACAGGTGGTCGCTCCGCATGAACCTCTTGGAACATTCCGGACACTCGAACCTCTTCTCTCCTGATCAGAACGGAGAGGATTGTTAGTTTGTTCAGAGCGCAGCAAGAAAAGATGTGTCGTGACGGGTGTGCGCGCACCTGTGTGTGTCCTGCGATGTCGCTGGAGCTCGTCGCTCCGGGTGAAGCGTTTCCCTCAGAAGATCCAGTTGCAGACGAAGGGTCTTTCTCCCGTGTGCCAGCGCAGGTGAGCTCTCAGGTGAGATGTCTTACCGTAAACCTTCCCGCAACCCTCCATGTGACACACGTGCTGCTTCTTCTTGGACGGATCGCTGTTGTTTCTGTGAGAATGCAGAAGATACAGATCAGAATTCTGTAGAATACAGCTCTACTTTTAGCATGCAACTTTTTATATGAAAGATTTTTAAAAAAGTATAACGTTGAACATTTTGCCCTGTACACAGATCTCCCCTCTGTGCATGTGTGTGTTCAAACTAGGCACCTCGAGATGCTTCAAGATTTAAGGTCTGACAACAAACAATGAGATTGAAAAGGTCTTTTTCTAAATACAGTCATTCAGATTTTCTCACACTAAGCTAACGTATGGCGTTGTTCCTTTAACTACTTAACAAACAACATCACACAGGAAACCGTGCACCCAATGGTCTTTCAATCCGTTCTTTAGCACTCCATCTCTTCTCACATACCTCCCCTCTCCATCCCTGCAGTTGGGACAGGAGCAGGCCACCCTGCGGAGTCTCTTGCTGGGTTGACCCTCCTGATCGGATGGGCTTTGGACCTGTCCCATCTGATCCGGGCTCACCGCGTTCAGGGTCGTGCTGCTGATGTTGCCAACGGTCACCGTCACAGGGGTGGACTGAACTTTGACCCCCTCCTGACCCTGCTGCTGACCTGTGGGGATTCACAAAACATTACTGATGATTAAATCACCGCGTTCCTGATTGTAAGAACAAAACAATCAATGGATAAGCAACAGTCTATTTGTAAACAACTGGCTTCATTGAAAAAAACATTTTTTGACACAAACATATGGAGTCATTGGGGTTTATGGTGCTTTATGAGTAATGTCTAGCAGATTCAAGATTTTAAGATTTAAAGAGCCAGTGAAATGAAATCTGACCAATTCTACACTATCCAATATATTTATTTAATAAAATAAAGCATGAATATGAAAAATATATGCTGAAATAGTGGGATTATAACACCTAGTCCTATTAAGCGAATCTTGAAGAATTAAGAATTTGAAAAATAAATCTAAAGTATTATTCGACTTGTATAAAACCAACATTTACGTCTACAAGAACAGGCAAAGAGGGCGGAACCAAACTTAAGAACAAGAACAAAGAGTGTGAAATCGAACACCTTCAGCAGGAAACAACATTCAGACTCCAACTCATGAAATATAGATGCCTTAACTTGCCTTTTTACTTCTTAGGTCATAAAGAGCTTTAGAAAGCTGACAATCATCATCTACTTCACAAAATGTATTTACATATCAGAACGTTTGTATCTCACTACTTCTTACCAAACTACGATCACAAAACCATCGTTTTCAATTGACATGACTTCTTTCATAAGAAACAGAAGGAGATATTAGACAACATATTTGAAAGTCAAGCAGGTTTTGAATGAAAGCGAGTGAATGATGACAGAATGTATAAACAGGTGAGATGTCACATGACAGGCGCAGTCTTACCTTGCACACCCGTGATGGTGAGAGGGACACCCTGCACCTGGACTCCAGCTGTCCCCAATCCCGCAATGTTCACCGTCTGCACCCCTGTGCCGGAGGGCAGCTGTGCCGCGCTCAGCGTGATGGGTGACCCTCCGAGCGTCAGCGGGGTGATCTGAGTGAAGGTCCCCCCGCTCGCGTTCGACGTCACAGGTGTGAGCGTCAGCTGTTGTGGCATGCCCGCGTTCTGCACCTGCACGGTCTGCCAGCTGATCTGCCCCGAGGGCGTAAGAGTGGGCGTTCGGATCAGAACCTGGGTTGGGTTCTGAAAGGCCTGAAGCTGGAGGCTCTGCTGAACCGACTGTAAAGTCTGCCCGGGCTGGATCTGGATGGACCCCTGGACAACCTGCTGCTGGGGCTGTTGGATCTGGAACTGTTGGAGAACGGGGTGGCCCACAATTTGGAACTGCTGGATTTGGCCAGCCTGCTCCGACGCTGCTTGGAGCCCGTTGGACTGGGCCACGTCTGACTCCCCCGACTGACCGTCCTTCTGGCCCTCGGTAGCTACCGTTGATATCGTCGTGCCATCCGTGGTTGTCACGACGATGGAATCCGTGCCCGACGCGGTCGTTGTGCAGGTGGAAGCACCCACGGACTCTGCCGCACTCGTGACGGTTGTGGCTATCAGCTGGTTGCCATTAGAAATGCATCCGTCACTTGTTTGGACCAGCTGAACCGATCCGCCCCCTCCCCCCATGTTGTTGATGACCGGTAGAGCCAAGGTCATGCCGCCGAGGTTGATGGGTAACGTGGTCACCATGGGAGCTTGCGTACCCTGAATGGTTTGCAGCTGAAGAGGGAACGACGGCCGGATCTGAAGGGGAATCGTCTGATTGGCTAGATTCTGTGTGACGATGCTGGCTGAGCCCGCCCTCTGGGGTGTGGCGAAGATGGCTTGGTTGTTTCCGGTGGGGATGAGTTGGATCTGTTCCGGCTGAACGCTCAGGGCCGTGGGGTTGCTGGGGCTTATTTGGATTTGCTGTCCATCTGCGGTCTGCAGGTGTGGAATGACCTGGTACTGGATGCCGCCTGTTGAGTTAGGCAAATTCTGCACCTGGATGATTTGAAACTGCTGCTGCTGTCCGGCAGGTGCATTATTGGAAGCCACCGCCTTCACCTTTCGCCCCCCCGCACCTTCGCCGGTCGCCGTCTGCTGAATGCAGTCCTTGGTTACGGTTGTGGTGGCGGGGGAAGTGGCTATGATCTGCCAGCCGTTTCCTGTTAACTGCGCAGGCACCAGCTCGATCTGCTGCGTGGGGTTCTGGAGCTGCAGCAGGCCCTGATTGGGGTCGATTAGTATCTGTTGCTGTGTTGCCGCCTGACCGTCACCTCCGACTCCTCCTATTTTACTGCATGTCGCTGCAAGCAATGCGAGGGGAGACGGTTGTGCCTCCTACACACACACACACACACACACACACACAAACAGTGTTAAGTAAGTGTCAGTAAATGTGGGCGGGTTTACAGGAAGAGTCGCTGGGTGTGTGTAAACCACAGTGTCTCTATTTCTCAAACAAGGGCTCTTTATTACAGAAACTCATTCGGAGTGATTTTAATACTTCTAAAAGTCAAAGCTGATGCAGAGAGACTGGCAAGAGAGAGAAAGTGATGCTTTTTTGGTTATGGTTGGTTTACAATGGTTTCATGTAATTTAGTTGATTTTGCAAACTTTCATAAATAAACCATACATCATTTTCTATAATACCGTGACGCTCTATTCCATGTCACAGTTAACATCACAGAAACCTTTAAAGTACAGTCAAGTCCAAATGAAATATCTAACGAAGATATTTCTGTCTTTTTCAAATAAAACCACTGCACTGGAGCGCTCTTCATTTTACATCAAAACATTTTGTTCCACATTTCTCCAATTCTTTCAACAAGTGTAATTCAATTCAGATTTTTGAGACCCCCACTCAGACTTGTGAAGCCCACCGCAGTCTTGTGTGAACACATTCTGCAACTCTTAAAAAGATTAAACGCGGTTACATAACCCAGTTGACAAATGTGTCAGCAACAGGAGGTGAGACAGGGACACGAGTCGCCCTGCAACGACCAGGAAGTGCTTTCACCAGCAACACCCAAACTTCACATTTCTGATACCTGCGATCCTGAACTTTTCCTCTTCGTACCCGCATCACCTCCACCGCTCTTCCCCCCATCTGTGGCCATGGCTTCCTTCTTCTGATCTGCAAAAAGACCTTTGTGAATGGAGTGTGTGGAGCCACAAAGTGAATAAATGCAACATCACACAGCACAATGGCCTTTTTAATCATGCAAAACCATCCAAGACATTAAAAAACATACAAACATCTTCCACAGGAGGGCTAAGCCCCAAAACTGATCAATAGGCACGAATAAACAGCAGATCCCACATGCTATCATGGGGCACGCATATGGAGAGATGTCACAGACACACGCATTGACAATTAAGGGGTGGAGACGCATAAGGAGGGGAGGGTACGTACCACTCATTCCGCATTAATAAAACCCGGAGAGGAGTTGTTTAAGAGAAAAAAAGGCCGGACGCCGTGGAAGGCAGGCAGGCAGAAGCCCAGCAGAAGGACGGCCTATTTTCTCCAGCGGCCGCAGACTGTGGCGCAGCTCTGACGCACGGACCCACCCCGTCAGGAAGGGCGGTGCCAATGCAAAAACACCCTTCTATAACGGAGCGCAAAATGCCGATAGAGTCCGAGCGGGTCAGGTTCGACAGCAGCCCTCCCGCGCGAGTTAAA
This sequence comes from Triplophysa rosa, assembly GCF_024868665.1. Taxonomy (NCBI): domain Eukaryota; kingdom Metazoa; phylum Chordata; class Actinopteri; order Cypriniformes; family Nemacheilidae; genus Triplophysa; species Triplophysa rosa. The sequence continues at coordinate 1,470,196 of NC_079905.1, forward strand.
TTCGCCCAATTTGTTCAGTTAGTTTCGCAATTGAATAATACTCCTTCGCGGATGTACATGAAGGTCTGTCAGAGAGCTCCGTCGGCCCACCCACTCTCATTTAAATATATGCGAATGCCAAACCGTCTCGCCTGGCCGTTTCTCTCTCTTTTTTACTGCGCCTCGGATGAAATTCCCACGCGGAATTCACTCGTCAATATTTGCCGAAATTCCAATCGTTCACTTTTTTGATGCACAATTGCATTTGAGGCACACTAAAATTGCTATGGCTTTTGTGGGCGGATGCTCCCCTCCCACATATTCAGATTGGACGGCAACGGTCTGCGGACGAGGGTCCGTATGGAGGTTGTAGTTTTACGACGCGCGACGTCGATTCGCCCTAACGGTCGCGCGGACTGCAACTCCCATGAGCCGCTGCGTCGAGTCGAGTGACGTTTCGGAAAGGGGCGTTATCATGTTCGGTTGTTCGGAATGAAGAAGGGCGGGCTCTTGTGGTATGTGGGGGTTGGGCGAGTGGAAACGGGTGGAGAGAGACGATCCACCGGCCCAGTTCGGTTACAGAACGCACAGCCCACTCGAAATACACGCCCTAGTCCACTCGCAGTACATCGCAGCTGTTGAATATAAGAAACAAAACAACGCCACATCGTTAAAACTGTCGAGTTTCACGAGGAGTGCTTGTAGGTGCATGTTTCCTCGCGAGGGATTCACCCTACAGACTACTGAAACTAACCGGACACCGTTAAGATGAATGAATGTCACGGTATAAACCGTAAAAACAAGTAGTATTTAGTTCAGATTTATTTCTAGATTTATTGTATATGCATTATAAAAGAAAATATAGTTAAGCACAAATATTGGAGACGAAAAATTGTATTAAAATAAGGGAAAAAATATATATAACATATAAATAGCATAACATACATGGTATCGAGCCAAACATATTTTTTTTATTTTATTTTTTAAAATAAAAGTTTTAAACCGTAAACGATTCATATATTGCTTTAAAACAAAGACTTATTGAATATTTGGACAAATTCTGTCTTCCAAACTTATAAACATGTCCATGATTAATGTGCTGAACAACACTAACACACCCGTGTGAACTTAAAAGAAAATACTGACGTCATCTACTAAATATCACCTTGACACAGTTGCTTCCAGGTAATTACACAGAAGTCTCAGGTGGTCTGACTTTATTTGTAGCAGATGACACCTGGTTTGATATTTTGCTATCTAATGCATTTGTTTTCTGTGTGACATGAGTGAACAAATACTGTAGCCTATACGTAACCCTAAAAAACACGTCACCGCAAATGTATCTTTTATGTTTTAAGCTGAGCCAACAAAATCGTTGCTTCTACTGGTCTCAATAAACTAAACATTAAATTCAATATTTATTTCATATAATATGAATTTACTATATGGATTTACACAATAATAGTTTATTGATTGCTTAGTTGTCTTTGCATGAAGACATGTGCATAAATGAATGTAATTCAGTAATAAGGTTTTGCGGACTCATTGATGCCCTCTGGCGGTTAAAGAAAGAATTGCATTCTGAATACGAGATGAAAATTGAAAGCAGTGCAGTTATATTAAAATAATATGCTGTAAATATACTAGTTAAAGAAAAATGACAATATTTGTTATTTGGCAACTTTTTTATTTGTTAGTAAAGGAGGAATTTATTTCATCAATCATTTATTACGTTTTGTTTTATATGTTCATAAAAGCCCTTTTTGTAAATTTTTATATAGAAGAAAAAAAATCACGTATCCTGGTATCATTTAAAACTGTTTTAGAATTGTCCATTGTCAAATTGTAAATGCAACACCAAACCACAACACATTTCAGACCTCAAACCTAACTTTTGGTTATTTCAGTGCACATGACCAGAAGGGGGCAGTAGATGAACTGGAAACAGCACACTGTCTTCTGTAGGTGAGCAATTTACTTCAGTCAACTTTGTGGTCATCTTTCTATGACATTTAACAGATGTAGATATTTAATAACCAAACAAACAAATGTCAAAGCATAATCAGAATGTTTTACTTTGCCTCCCTCGTGTCATTTAGCTTGCAGTCTGCAGGTGACACTTGGTATTTTTCTGTAATTGCAGACTACATGTGACAGACAGTAAGAATCTATACAGCAAAAGAAACGAGATTTTTTTATATGAGAGTTTCTGCCTGCACAATAGCAGGGTTTTATTGCTTTCATAGCTCACACTTTCCTACAGTAATTAGACACATTTTTCTAAGGAACTGCTTAGTAAAACGTTTAATCTGAATATGTCATAAAGTTGCATGCTTAGAACTGTTAAAAGATAGCTTGAAAAGCTTTTTCCACGTAACTTACAGTATGTTGCGAGGCTTTATTTAAAGTGGGTTTGTGAGTGTGTCTTTTGTTTTATGTGTACACACCTAAGTGAATGTGTGTTCGTGTATGACAGGCGTCTCCGTGTCTCTGTGTCTTGCGGGTGAAGGCAGATTTACTGCCATTCTAGTGAATGATCTTTTTTGGCACGCTGCATGCTTGTTCATAAAGTGAGTGCGTATTCACTCGAGAAGGTGTTGACAGGCCAACGCCACCGTCTTTTTAACCCTTCAGTCACTGAAAAAACCATTTGTCAAGATCTAAAAAGTTGAGCTGCTCTTGTCAACAGGTGCATGAATGAAGTGTGTTGGAATGGATAGAGAAACTAACTCAGACAAACACAGCAGAGAGGTTAAGTCTGGCTCCGTCTGTGTGGAAGTGTTTAAAATCAAACTCGTCCTGTTTTTCAGATCAGCATATGTTACAGTGCGTGTGTGACGTAAGGAGGCAGTTTTGCCCCTCAGGGCAACATAAATCACACCTCTTTTGGACATTAACCACAGGACTTGGGTATCTAGACATCACAGCATAAACAGTCCTAACATGACAACAAAGAATGTGTGTTAACGCTGTTGATATCTTTTATGTGTGTGTTTCTTTTAATGTAGGTTAAAGGAAAACCTTATAACTGTCAATGAAGTGTGTGTGTGACTCCGATCTGTCTGACTTCTCTAATGTTTCTATTGCTCAATGACAAAAGCAGGTGAACTTAAATGTTCGAAATTATTTCTGGAATGTTTTTATGTGACATCAATGTCTCAGCTGATAAACATCACGGACATTTAACACACACACTCACACATTACATTGTATTTATAAACCTAAAGGAATCCATCCAAAAATGACGTTTCTGTCATGAGTTATTCACCCTTAAGTTGTTCCAAACCTGTATAAATTTCTTTGTTAGCAACTGAAATTTCTGGGGTAGTCAAATCACGGTAGTCAAAGGTGCCCCGGAACTGTTTGTTTTCCTAAATTCTTTAAAATAGCTTCTATGTGTTGAACAGGACAAAAAATACACAATATATTTTTCTATGGCAGTCACCAGAAATGTCAGTTCGTCGCCTTAGAATGATAAGGTTCTATCTACGCACTACGAGTAGTCTTGAGATATTGAGCTTCAAAGTTTTTGCATTTCACATAGCAAACATGATATGGAACATGAAAAAGACAGAGACCCTAAATGTATTGTAAATGTACAATATCAACATATTCTGAAATGTGTAAATGGGGATTTTGGTACAGGTCAAACGCAGATAGAACCTTCTGATTCTGAAAAACCACTTTCTGTTTAGAACTATCTGCAAAACATTCATTAAAGCAAAACATTTTCATGCAAAACAAACAAACAATGTACTTATAATCTTTGTAAAAACATGAAATGTCGTGTTTGTATTAATGTGTTAACGTGTAAAAAAGTTACATTTACATGCTTTTATGACATTTATTTCATATTTTAGGACGCATAACTTTTTGTTCAAGTTATCTATAGTGGACGACCATTTTAGTTAGGTATATGATGGGTATTTCAGCACATTATTGCAGGAACCATTAAGTTTCCCTTGGTTTAGACAGAAAGCTGCAATCTGAGATTGTGGGGCAGGTAAAATTACTTTCTAGAGATGAGTATGGCTGAAATAACATGATCATGTTTATTGTTGTAATTATTGTTGACACATAACATTTGGCCTTTAGGGTTTTATATTGTAAAATGTAAGGCATTAATCGCATTATGGGGGTTCATATAATCATAGGAACGAGGAAGCTAGCGCTGCTGTGTTGTGTCTATAAGTATAAAAATAAACCCCTCAACAAAACCTTAAACAAAACAGAAAAAAGACTGTAGTTTGAGCTGCTCTCCTTGACAAGAGGATCAATAAAACAGTCAACCTGGAGTTGAGTCATGTGAGGAGTCCGGTCACATGACAAAGAAAGCTGATCCTGATTGGTCCTCCTGTGTGAATTTAAAGTGCTGATTGGCTCGCAAATGGAACCTCTAGAACCGATTTATAATTCGATTTTGTAAATAAAACCTTTTTGCTTTCTTTAAAAAAGTCCCAAAATGTACACATTTAAAAAAACAAACATGGTATAATGTACAGAAGTAACAGTATAAGAGTATGTGAATAACTCAATTTGACAAAAATGTCAGAAAGAACCTTATAATTCTAAGGTGACGAGTTGTTAATATTCTTCCAAATATCTTTCTCTGTGTTCAACACATTCATACAGGTTTGGTACATCTTGAGGGTGAGTAAATGGTGACAGATTTGTATTTTTTGGGTGAGTATCCCTTTAATCTCTCAACGGGTTGCCCTATTGAGCACTGTATTGATTGCAAAAACAAGTTCTGAACATAATCGTTAAATGTTTAAGCTTTGGAATTATGCATAGTGTTTGATTTAATATAAATGTTAAACAAAGGTCATAAAAGATGCAGACATGCTAAAAACGCCCTTCTGGCTGGCCCATGGGCCCTTCGCATGTTAAGGGAAACTTGTTTAGTTTTTAATGCAAAATCATAATTGTAAATTAAAACAGAATATTCTATTATTGATGGATTGTTTCACTCAAGATCTGGAGAAACACAACCATTGGTTTAAATTAACCTACAAATGTTCAAATTCTACTCAACTTTTTTCTCAAATGCTTCATGCATTTTCTGAGAAAATGTACATTTTGTTGTGGCATGTTCCTCTCTTCGAAAATAACTTTCTGAAAACATTGGTGGTCTTTCTGACCTCAATATTTTTAATATTCCTAATATATGTGGTGGTCACTGGTGTCTGCGGGTGTTGACATCCAGGAAGATCACAGAATATACATTTAAAATGATTTTACTGCCCACTTTTGACTATGTTTAGTAATAATTTCGTTGGTTTTGTGTCTTCTCATGTCAGTGAAACAAAACACTAATCTTCATTATTCTGTACCAAAATAAAACCGCTTTATACAGCCCTGCATCCTCACGCCTCATGAAGGGTGAAAGAGCACTCGCGTTTCAATCTTGTTCCATTACACCCGCCAGGCCAATCCAAGCACACAAATGACTCCAGCGTCACCTCATCAGCCGAAGTATTTTAAGATCAAACAACAAAACTATAAAGCTGTCCAACATTTGCTAAAGCCTTCCCCACCCATTACAGTTCCCAGGGGGCTCACGGGGTGAAGTCATCTTTACCCCGGGACACCTTTTAGCCCCAGGTGAAAGCATGATTGGTCAATTGCTCTGGGAACTAAATGCATCTAAACCGCTCTCTCTCCTCAGCAGGACGACCAAATGCAGAAGAACCGAGCCCGGGTGAAAGAGTTCTGATGCTCACATCGGAGACAAACCTGAGACGTGAAGATCTGGCTGCTGTTGATCAGAAATGTGTCTTATCAGATGAAACAAGTCACTTAAGACACAGGTGTGACTCGCAACATCATCTGAAAGCAGTGCCGATCCTAGACGTCTGGGGGCCCTAAGCAAACTTGTGAGGGGCCCTTACAAATAATTAAAATGAGATATAGGCCTAAACATAAAAACACATCAATAATTCTCTAAATGTGATGGCACAAACTAAAAAGTCATTGGGCATGTCATGGGCAAACGAAATATAGTGGACAAATACTGAATTTGTAAATCTGTACTGGAGAATTGTTTTGTAAGTAATTTATTGCATAATTTGGTGAAACTAAATAAGACTTTAAAATAGTTCAAAAACACATGCCTTTTTGTTCTTTTGCTTCACGTTGTTGCCATTTTTTCTCCGCCCAGACGGATAGCTCCATTTTAAAGCCATGGTCACATGTAAAGAAAGACGTATATCAGCACATCATGCGCATGTCATTACCTGCAGCCCACTACATGATATCCGAATATGTAACAGTAATTAAATAAATGAAGAATTAAAAAGGAAATTTCAAAAATGATTCCTCTAATGTTGAATCCGCAAGTTATGAAAAAGTAGTGTCTTGTTTACAATAATGTTTTTGATTCTGTCCTCAAGGGGGCCCCCTTGTGGTGCAGGGGCCCTACGCAACCATAGTCTGCGTATAGGCAGGGTTGGCTCTGTCTGCAAGACATGTCTTGCGAGACTTACATTTTTAGACATTTACTTAAAAGAAAGAATGGTGTTTTATGATTTAAGGAGTGTTTGACGTAATAGTTTACTGTCCAAAGGTATTCCTGTCTCTAGCTCAGGTCTAGACTTCACAGTCTCAATTTATGTTTCTCCTTAAATTGTTTTGGGGAATTAAGAGAATCAAATGAAAGTGTGATAGTTGAAACACATGAATGTAGATTGTAGAGGTAAAAAAATCTGGATTTGAGTTCATTTGATGAGAAATGTTCGAGTTGACATCGAGATCTTCACTAATATTGACTTTTGATAGCAGACTTGACACATCTGAGCTCAGTTTGACACATCGTTGACATCTCTTCTCAAACTCTAATGACAGACACATTTGTCAGATTTCTGATTCTTTTTCTATCTGAGACACAAATGAGACTCTTCACTTAATCTCATTGATGTCTAAGAGAAATAATACACACTTTCTAATTGTCTAAATTTTAAAAAGGCTAAAATACACTACAAGACTTTTGCTCAGATTTTCAGTCTGGACTTGTTGCAGAAAGTCTGTGCCATTCTGCAGATTTGATCGGTTAGTGTGTTTCTATCAGAATCAGATCAGGCGTGTTTGTCAGGAATAATCTTCAGTCTCTGAGCAGCTATCAACAAGCCTTAAATTAATTCCACCTGTTCTGTATGAAAGCAGCGACTTTAAGACCCCGGGGTTGAACAGGGTTCGGTCTCGTGATGTACACTTCCACTTCTAGGTGTCCCTTTACAATAAAGAGGCAATCTGGTTTAAGGGAGATCTGGCCAAGTGTGCAATCTCAAAACAATGAGGTCTTTTCAGAAGTTAAGTGCCCATTGTGCAGCTAAAGCATTGAGTGATTATACGCTCTTCACCAGACACCTTCTGCTCTTCAGACTGACGGACAGGAAGGGGGGTCATCAAACTCTTGTTGTTTTACAGCGGTAATGTGAACCCAACTCACATCAAAAGACACACAGACAGAACCTTCGAACATCTCGCTCTGATGTTTGAACGTTCACATACAGTAGACCAGCGCTTCTCACAGTAAAATCGCCAGTGTTAAAAAGGGTCAAATGAACTCTCACAGTGTTTATATAATCCACACTTTGAGAGTGTGGATTATACTGTATGTACACTGTGAGTGTTAATTTGACCTTTTTAACACTGGCGATCTTACTGTGCTCTAATGGTTTCGCTTGAAAACCAAAATTTGACATTTAATAGTCAATATTGTGTAAATGTTCATAAAAGTAAACATTGAAGTGTTTGTTTGTTATTAAACAACAAAAGACAACAAGTCAACAAGTGAACCCACTTTTAATATATGCTGCACCCCCGCCCATAAAAAAGAGTACTAATCTTTTGTGCATTTTAGTGTGTAGTACTGGGACATACCCTTAAGAAAAGTCACACATGAGATCTCATCTTAATTATTTCTCCCAAACATCACTGAGATTAAATGGAGAGAAGAAGGAAACTTTTAAGACTCATCTGAGAAATGTCACAAATGTCATTAGAGTTTGAGAAGAGGTGTCAACAATGTGTCAAACTGAGCTCAGATCTGCCATCAAAAGTCAATATTAGTGAAGATCTCGATATGAACTCAAACATTTCTCATCTCATTTACTCAAATCCAGATTGTTTCACCTCTACAATCTACTTTTATTTACACCTCCACACTCTTCATGCGTTTCAACAATTACTCTCTCATTTGATTCTCTTTTATTTCTCCAAAGCCATTTTTCATGGGAGACTAAGTTGAGACTTTAAAGAAACTACATTACATCTCCTGAGCTATGAGAGAAAAACCACTAAGCAATAACGTTGTTTACAGTATGTGGGTATTAGAGCTGATCTGGGATCAGTTGTGAAGCACTGATAACTAAACCCATTGGACACTTTCTCACTGCATGCGTTATTAAAGCGGCTTCATTTTTCTCGTTCATCAGCAGATAAATGGATCTCAGACTTCCTGCACTCATACATCATGTCTTCATGTTTGTGATCACTGCCTGCCGTATCTTCATTCTTCTCACAGAAGTATTTAACCTTCGTCCTGCACAATGTCAGACGGCCTCCAGACTCGTCCGGATCATCCCGAGGGAATCAGAGACCAGATCCAAACTCTTCTGGAGAAACCAAGCGATCGAGGCTCAATCTCGTGAAACTTCATAACTGATATGTGTTATTTCAAGTACCAGAAACCATTGCATTTCTACGGTCAGTCTCACAGGTATGCCACGGAAGGGAACTTCGCTCGCCAGACGGCTTTGATGAGTATCACAGGTCATTTGTTCCTTTAAGGTCTGAGAGAGCTCTTGACTGGTCTTTCTTGACTCGAGATGAAACTAAAAGATTAGAGATGGAGGCGAGGTCAAACGGAGGTCACTGCCTCAAGATTCAGGCCGGGTGTCACAAGTCTTCTGATCAATCTTCCTTATGAGAAATGAATGAGACTGATGCATCTTTGATCTCGTGTGTTGAAGACGATACGCACGTGCAGGTCAGCCGTGAGAGCTGGTTTAGCCCTCAGCAAAACAGGAAGTTAAAGGAGGTCATTAGAACTGAAATTGCTTAATTGATTCGTCCTAATGGAAGTTAACATGTATGGACACGACCGAGGGAAGAAACGTATGATTTGAAGGTTTCAGCCGAGGAGACGTGATAAAGTTCTCTGTTAGGTTCTAGTCCAACTGATCTCACAGGAAAATGATTTTACGAGGTGATGACTTCATATGAATTTGTAAACGTACGAAACGTACAAAAACATGTCATTATTGCAAAAAAGCACTGTGATGACGTAGATTGTACCATATCATATTCATTTGAAGTAAAATAGTTGGTAATTCCCATCAGATCGTGTTGGATTGAGATTAATTCGACGTTTTACCTAAAATTCTCTTGGCGAAATAAAGACGTCTCAAATTGTTCAAAGTTATGCATAGCACGAGTGAATTTATTTCATAACGATTGGGTTCACGTTTATGATTTCTTTTGATAACAGACTTTCATTTGTCTCAGTTATATCAATGAGAATAAATGGAAACTTTCATTTAGAAAAAGAGTCAGAAATGTCACAAATGGAGTTTGAGAAGAGATGTCAACGATGTGTCAAACCGAGCTCAGATTTGTCTTCAAAAGTCAATATTATGGAAGATCTCCATATTTTACACCTCCATATTCAACAATTACACTCTCAGAGAGGTGTTTAGAGAGAGAGAGAGAGAGAGAGAGAGAGAGAGAGAGAGGAGAGAGAGAGAGAGAGAGAGAGAGAGAGAGAGAGAGAGAGAGAGAGAGAGAGAGAGAGAGAGAGAGAGACAGAGAGAGAGAAGAGAGAGAGAGAGAGAGAGAGAGAGAGAGAGAGAGAGAGAGAGAGAGAGAGAGAGAGAGCGAGAGAGAGAGAGAGAGAGAGAGAGAGAGAGAGAGAGAGAGAGAGAGAGAGAGAGAGAGAGAGAGAGAGAGAGAGAGAGAGAGAGAGAGAGAGAGAGAGAGAGAGAGAGAGAGAGAGAGAGAGAGAGAGAGAGAGAGAGAGAGAGAGAGTGAGTGAGAGAGAGAGAGAGAGAGTGAGAGAGAGAGAGAGAGAGAGAGAGAGAGAGAGAGAGAGAGAGAGAGAGAGAGAGAGAGAGAGAGAGAGAGAGAGAGAGAGAGAGAGAGAGAGAGAGAGAGAGAGAGAGAGAGAGAGAGAGAGAGAGAGAGAGAGAGAGAGGGAGAGAGAGAGAGAGAGAGAGAGAGAGAGAGAGAGAGAGAGAGAGAGAGAGAGAGAGAGAGAGAGAGAGAGAGAGAGAGAGAGAGAGAGAGAGAGAGAGAGAGAGAGAGAGAGAGAGAGACAGAGAGAGAGAGAGAGAGAGAGAGAGAGAGAGAGAGAGAGAGAGAGAGAGAGAGAGAGAGAGAGAGAGAGAGAGAGAGAGAGAGAGAGAGAGAGAGAGAGAGAGAGAGAGAGAGAGAGAGAGAGAGAGAGAGAGAGAGAGAGAGAGAGAGAGAGAGAGAGAGAGAGAGAGAGAGAGAGAGAGAGAGAGAGAGAGAGAGAGAGAGAGAGAGAGAGAGAGAGAGAGAGAGAGAGAGAGAGAGAGAGAGAGAGAGAGAGAGAGAGAGAGAGAGAGAGAGAGAGAGAGAGAGAGAGAGAGAGAGAGAGAGAGAGAGAGAGAGAGAGAGAGAGAGAGAGAGAGAGAGAGAGAGAGAGAGAGAGACGAGAGAGAGAGAGAGAGAGAGAGAGAGAGAGAGAGAGAGAGAGAGAGAGAGAGAGAGAGAGAGAGAGAGAGAGAGAGAGAGAGAGAGAGAGACAGAGAGAGAGAGAGAGAGAGAGAGAGAGAGAGAGAGAGAGAGAGAGAGAGAGAGAGAGAGAGAGAGAGAGAGAGAGAGAGAGAGAGAGAGAGAGAGAGAGAGAGAGAGAGAGAGAGAGAGAGAGAGAGAGAGAGAGAGAGAGAGAGAGAGAGAGAGAGAGAGAGAGAGAGAGAGAGAGAGAGAGAGAGAGAGAGAGAGAGAGAGAGAGAGAGAGAGAGGAAAGAGTTTTTACAGGAGCTGTAAGTGGTAGGTGCAGTGTGTATAATAAAGATCTCCTTGGTGATAAAGGCAGCGTGAGAGACGGGGAGAGAAGAGGAAAACCCCTCCTCTCTGTGTTAAGTGCTGTGCAGGAATGGTCTTGCCCGACGGGGTTGAGCACGGCCGTCCTGACGCCAGCGCTGTCTGACCGAGGAGTGTACGGTGGCCCTTCTCCCTGCAGCTGTGACCGTTTCATCTCTGACACAAACACTAAAACACACTTCAAACGCACCCGTCTGCCGATCAGACGGGACACATTCCTCCGTACGAGTCATGCGGATTCCGGCTTTACGGGCCACAGTCAACCTGTGGCAATAAAAAAGGAGTTTTCGTCGGAACATTTCTGGATGTTTTTGCTTTGTGAACGTCTGAAGTTTATGAACTTTGTTATTGTGGTCTGCAGGGCTGTAAGCGGTTACACGATAAACAAATTGAAATACTTCAGACGTTCTAAAATGAAAAGTGCACTTAACAGCCTCACAAGAAAGAAAAACGACAGAACATCAATGAGATTTAATGGAGAGCAAAAGGAAACTCATCTGCTTCTCAGATATTTCTCATAAAAAAAAGAAGAGTTGGAAATGTCACAAATCACTGATCTCTTTTATATCCCAATTATTTCTCCTAGACATCAATGAGATTAAACTGAGAACAAATGGAAATTTAGCTTGAGTCTCATCTGCGTCTCAGATATTTCTCCTGAGAAAAAGAGTTTGAGAAGAGATGTCAACAACGTGTCAAACTGAGCTCAGGTTTGTCATGTCTGCCATCAAAAGTCAATATTAGTGAAGGTCTCAATATCAACCCAAACATTTCTCATCACATTTACATTTATTTTAAAC